>NC_031502.1:31141349-31210998 GCF_000237925.1 Schistosoma mansoni | reverse complement strand
GATTACATCTCAGTCCTACAGGAGGTAGGTCACGGCCCGAATAGCTCAGTGATTACTTTCATATGGTTTGGCTTGACCTTAAATATGAAGAATTGATTGGGGATTTAGGCATACGTGCAACCCATGTCAAGCTCATCCACAAAACTAAATATCTCATTTATGTTTTTTGGAAGAAACATGTAAATTTCATTGGCTGTTCTGAATCAAGTAAACTCACAAACACCATTAACTACTATGGTTTTAGAGTCAGTTATTGCAATAGAACAACTTCAAGAAACTTAATCCAAATAGCCTTAAAATTCTCTTCTGAGCAAATACAAATTTTTCAAAAAAAAAGAAAATGCATTAAAAATCAATCTTATTTCAATTTTTAGATAAAGCAAATAATAAAAAAAATTTTTTTTAAAAAAACTTATTTTCATAATGATTTTTTTCCCATTTATTCGGTTACTGCTCAATCAATATTTTATATATATAACTCCTCATATGAAATTAAGTTTGCTAAATAATGCTTCCGTATAATTCTAATTCATTAAGCTGATTTATCATAGAAAAGATAAAAGCATTTTTTTTAAAGGGTAGAATCACAGACTTGATAATTTTGAGCATGGGATTTCGAGTATATATTGTAATCCAGTTTATGTAAGTGTAAAACATTATTGATTAGGTTGGTTGAGATACGTGATAAGCGGTAACCGTGGCGATCCTGGTTAATAAAAGTTTAAGTTCAACGAAGAGAGTAAATAAACCATGAAATGGTATCTTTCTACGGGTCAATAATTTGTAGACTGAGATACGTTTGCGGGTGCAAACTTCTAATTGATGTAATCGAAATAGTGATGATGTACACTTGAAGATTTTTGATGACATGATCATATCTTCCTATGCTATGTACACTGTTAAAGATTTACAAAAATCTCTATTTAAAGAAATTTAGTATGCATACCTTTTTTTTGTTTAACGCTTATTAAACAACTTTTTATCCTGTTCACACTATTGATAAGATCGACATAACAAGCTTTTGAACAAGTGAAGTGCTGTGGCTCTCTATTTTCTAAACTTTCAGTACTGAGAGATTATTGAATAATTGTATTTGTGCATAATCCTACTAAAATCCACACTTCGGTTTTATGTAATTTGTTGTTAAGGTGTTTTGTTTATTTTTAATCTAAACATACAACTTAGAGTCTCTTTCTACTTATGTTACATAATAATTTTTGATCGATTGATACAACACTCAATTAAATGGGAAATCATCACATAAGGTGCTTAGAATAGTCATCTTGTATAACATTTATTCCGCCTTACGCTAACTTTCTATATTATTTACACTAAATCACTAATTACTTAAATCGAAGTCAAAATCAACATTTACTAATTGAACTGCAAAATATCTATCTCGTTATTGTTTTTTTTTTTAATTGAAACATTTTTGATCTCATTTTACTGTTCTTCATAATTTTCTTTTGTCATTTATCGATATTCTTTAGATCACATGTCAGTGGCATACGGTTTGTGCGCGATATAACAAAGAATGTAATTGTACATGCCCTTTGGAATTACTTCGTCTTCGATTGGATCGTGAAATCAAAAATAAGGCTTCAAATAAGTCATTCTTCATGAATGTCGATCGAAACCGTCAACACTATCGATCTCAACATTATTGTCCACCTAATTGTCAGCTTGATTATCGTATGGCCTTTGTGAATAACTCTATATGTCCACTGGCGTGTCGTACAGTAACTTATAAAAAGTTAAACGAAGTTCTAGACAATATTACAGATCGTTCAGCTGTGCAACTAGAATTAATTCAAGCTGAGGGTTTAACTGAGATGACTGAAGAAGCATTGTATTCGTTACCTAAATTATTTAGTGAAATAGGTGGCTTAAGTTCGTTCTATTTTGGATTTAGCTGTATTCTGTTTTTTGAATTATTGGAATTAGCCTTTTGGTTAAGATGTACTTATCGTTCTCAATTTCTTGAACGTGTAACAAAGATGTTAGGACAACACATGGAAATTATCGATGAACCTAATGACAAAACTTTTAAAAATCTTCAAAATGCAACTAATAAACTATCATTTACAGAAAATGTTTGGCAAATACAAAATAAAAGACGTAATAAACTAAGCAACAGAAACATTAGCCCACAGAGACAAAAACAACAAAAAAATGAGTCATTTCGTCCAGTTACTTCAATATCAAAATGGAGTTCACATGACCAACCAAAAGGAAAATCATATAAATATTCATTAATATGTACACCATCCCGGTTGAAATCTCGTACATCAAATCGTATTGAATTAAACCCATTAAAAATGTATAAAATTGATGAAACAAACTTAAGTGAATATCCTAAAGATCAAGATAGTCCATTAATTGGTATAAAATCGCATAAAACATTTCTTTCAGAAAAACCTACATTGGGAATACATCGAAATTCTTCTAATTCTATTCAATATTCAATAAATTTATCTGCCTTCAATGATAAAGTTCAGATTTTAACAGTTCCGGTTATTTTAAATAATCATTTATTTCAAGTTGCTATAGACTATGAGATAGCTTTATAAAAATGGTTCTATGAATATAGTTATTTATACATTTTCATTTTATGACAACATTATTTTTTGAAATAAGTATCCAAATTATCATCAATTTATAATACAATAGAGATCATAATTCAAACATTTCTTTGAATAAACCTTCATTATGATATTCATACTTTCCATATTCAAATGAACTTCATAAATAATTAGCTTAATGAAATAAAGAATTTATTAGGTAATGTATAAAAAATTTCATATATTGAACCCATTGAGTGTAAATTTATAGATTTAAAAAATATATATACGTATATTCAAACTGTATATGGATGTTCTCTTTTGTTCCTTTACTTTCAATCACTTTTAGTTACTAAGATTTAAAATGGATATATCATTAACAATACATGAGTTAACTTGTAGATATTATGAATGGTTTTTGTCAATCTAACTAGCTCATTTAATTGTAAGAATCTAATTTACTAAGCCCCACAAATGATATTCCTCTTCAAATGTTTTGGCCAACATATATTTTTTCTACAAATCTGAACCCTTAAAAGTTCATTTAAGACTACTTAATTAAATGATAAGGTATTTCAAAGATAAATCAGACAGGCAAATAAATTTACGTTTTAAATGGATCATATCATGGAACATTATATACATATTCAGAATTGATTTAAGCACTCTCATTCTATGTAACACGAATTAATGAAAGTAGTCTTCTTAATTTTCTGGGTTAATCTATATTACACAATAGGTAGTTTCTTCAATCAGCAGACTGTTTAAGATTATTAAACATATTAGGTGATGATTTTGAATTCTCACCATTGGTTTTATTTGTTTCTGTTATTTTTAGTAATTGAATAAATTTATATCGTCATCTATTTTAATGGAGGAATTATGAATTACAGATTTATGTAGATTTAAGTAATACAATATAATTTTATAAATTAAATTTGATTTGAAAAGTCCCGGAAATTTTGTTTGATGTATTCTATGACTAACTATATCAATGTACAAGAAACAATTTATCACTTTTGATGTGAATGTATCATGAAGACATGTGAATGATCCATGCTTACTCTCAAATTAGTTTGATATCTTGACACAAAAGCTCAAGTATATTTAACAACTTAACAAGTTCATAGTTTTATGTAGTGATGTTTACCCTTGACTAATAGATTCAACTACAAGAAATACCAATGCAGCAAATTACTGAGATGTATATATGACTCTTGACCCTGCATGAAGCCTTTCTAGAGTAACAGCTTGTTCCAAGCCCGGATGAAGAGGGGTTGGGCATAAGGTTAGCGAACCCACCAAATGGAAAATAACCATGATGCAACACGCCAACCCGTAATATTAAGTTTTTTGGAGACACATGGGTGGAACTATAGTCCTGAATTCTCGTTAGCTAAACATCTCAACCAGGTCGAAGTTTTGAAACTATTATTTACAAAACTGGCCGATGTAGGTTGAATGATTGATGGGAAATATTGAAGGGCAAACACAAAGAGTACTTATAGGTTTGTCATCACCACATGATATGCAAGTGCGGGAAACTGGTTTTATCTTTCTCCAATCTGTTCTGTTAGACATATAACATTCATTCTGGTAAGATTTTACCTGTACTCTAGATGTGCTGAGAAAGCGGAATGGCCTAGTCATCAGGTTAGTCTAGGAAGTGCCACAAAATCTTTACAAGGTGGGACTTAGATCTATGTTTACGCTAGCTGAACATGACAGTATTCCTTTTTGGCTTTAATTGCGTAAATTCTGGGCAAAATCAGGAAACTGCTTATTCCTTGAAATCTACACCGGAATAGTTCTGACGGGTTTTTAACAACGAAGAGGAATGGTGCTTAGTAATAAATGACAAGACAATTATCTAACAATGGAGATGACTGGGGAGTAATAGTACGACAAGTCCACATTAGTACGTATAGAGCTAGGGAAATCATCGATCCCTCTTTTGAAAGATTCCGCGGATAGAGTCTTAATCATAGATTCCGGTGGGTAGTTCCATAACCTACTGATATGAACTGCATAGATGTTTGAGAGGAATTTGAGCGATATCGTTTATGTTCTATTTCGAGTGCAAATCCTCTAATTAGTGAAACGAGTCAATGGGATATTTGAGCACAGAAAACTATGGGTGATATGATACATAATCATCACATGGCTCTTAAAACTCCAACACCTTCTTGCCTGAAGTTTAGGAACTTTCAAATGGTCTGATGAGAATTTACTTTTTATTCCGAAGACGTTTTTATTTGCTCTTCTTTGAGTACATTACAAGATAGCAGCATTCCTTTCCAAGTAAGGGGAGATATTGCAAAATATCTTCCCAGATGAGGTCCTTAGTAAATATTCGAAACAGTTTCAAATAAACCAGAAGTCTGCTCACCAATTGTTCTAACAATAATCTTTATGAGTGTGTAGTGAAGTACTTTTCATGACTAGAACGCGATTGGTGTAATGGAAACAATTATTATTACAACCAATTGTACCAGTGATTGTTTTACTGTACTCGTTTTGTTTAACTGTAGCAAAAGCATTTTCTGTCCCGTTGTCTATCCTGTTCGTGCGAACTCTCTTACGCTCTGCTATTTTGCCTGTACTATTTGGCACGTCTCGGTATTCTTTCGATACCACGAGATCGCCAATAAGTATATCCTATCTGGACCGATAACAGCCTTCTGGTTTTCGGCCTATCGAGGGGTCCAAGTCGTTATCTGGCGCGCAATCTTATTGTAGTGATGATCATAGTAAATCGCGACTCGACGCCATCTACAAGTGAATGTATCTTATTGACTTCAAATGGGTTACAGGAGGAGAGACTTAGAGTATCACGAACAGTAATGTCATTCCCAGCGATCTAATGTATGATACTGAAATCAAAAAGGAAGCACGTAGTGAAAAGTGTATCTTTGCTGTTCACTAATGTTTAGCATTTACCGGCGTTTGAAGGAAGGAAATTTCTTGTGTTCCAGCTGTTTATTATAAGTACGTTTTTTCTCAAGGTCATAATACTAGACAGGCTGGAGAGTTAAGTGGGTCATCAGTGAACAAAAGCAAAAGTGTGGTTCGATAATCGAGTCATGTGACACTTCACCTATCACTGAATGTACGCCCGACAGAGAGGAGCGAACTGTTACACTTTTAAAACATATCGAGGCTGATTAAAGCTGATTAGAGTTTGTAGACACTCATAGCCACTTACCTTAAACCTCTTTAGCATAGATTGATGAATTATTCTATCCAACATGATTTTTTTCAAGTGCAAGTTATACGAGATGCCTACTGAAGTAGCCACTCATCCGTACATAACTGTATTCTTCTCTCAAGTTCCTTATGCCTGTAATCAGTTTGGAAAAATGGTCCACGAGGCAGCAACAAGATTAGAAAAAATCATTTCTACAGCTTATGTGATTGTGTAAAAAATAAGGTGTTAAAGAAGCAGGATCACCAGGTTGTTTATATAGTATGCCTACTATATAAGAACCACTAGTATCTTTCACACTGCACTATACGACGACCTAAGACCTAATCTAAGAGACATGACTTCCAGAGCTCTGAGAGAAGTGGACTTAAACTGAATGGTCTCACCACTCAGAGTGTGAGATCTTCACTACGAAACGCTTGAAAACCGTCAGATCAAAGTTCGCTATCGATGATACCATTGATCAGCTATTATAATCAGGGGTTGTTCTCTTGTTTGCTTTTCGGTCTCTGGAATTTTCATTTGTAACTCTCTCACTTTATTTTATATGTGCTGAAATGGTGATTGACAGTCCCTGAGTAAAACAGATGCGAGGTCGCCTTTTTAAAAGTAACAAGTACCAACCCGTACTTTACTAGGCTGTCTTCCTTGGATGTTTTGTAATAGTGAATTTGGATTAATCACTCCGAGTTACGACGGTGAAGCTTATATCAATAAAGTCAGTTGAACAGAACTTTATGTCGAGTTCCTCTCTATCGAGTGGCCTAACAGTCAACTGTGGGGTGTGACGGAAAATCGTGTGTTCGTTTCAGATCATTTCATTAATCTTGTGTTTTTTTGATGTGTGAGAATTATGATGCCACGATTCCAGAGTGACTGTCAGCATATCGAGAAAGTCCGTTGTTACCTCGGATAACTTAGATGTTTGAGATGAAACGAGATATACTAGTCTCAAGGAGAGTTGTAACACCATTAGTGCGTATAGTGGTCAGTATTGATCTGCCTAAAATGTATCGATATAGTCTGCGTCATGAGCAGACTTAGCTTTGAAAAATTTAGCAGTTACTCTGGGTACCCAGTGAACAAAAATAAGACATAATTAATCAACATTCATATTAACATGAGCCTAAACTATTACTACAAGAATTGACTATCACTGTTGTCGCAAGTCGGGGGACTTTTTATAAGTGAATAATTGGAGCTAGAGACAACGAGAAAGTAAAGTGAACTACATGAGAGTAACACTGATAAAGAAGAACATGCTTTACAACTAAAATTTGAACCTTGGAAGAAAACACTTTGTCCCCAAGGTCGCGGCCACTACAACCTTGTAAAAGAGCGCTCTTCCAAAAAATTAAACTAATTATAATTTAGTCAGAGTGAAAACAGTAGATAGAAACCATATAAATCTACTCAAAAACAAAGTAATACTTGTAACTATCTGTGTTTAGCTCTTAGATACTCTATGTACTGGGAAAAAATACAGAAAACCGTGAGTGAGGAGATTTGGAAAAAAGAGGAATAAAAGAAAAATTGAGCCGACAACCCAGTAATCACAAGAAATGCATTTACGTTTACTGAGGAAAGCAAGAGACAATAATATATCACAAGAAATGACTCAGACGTGTGTAAATCTAAACTCAAAAACGAGAGTAGATGATTTAAAAGGCTGCAAAATCCTTGGTGGATTTACACTTTGCAGATTACTCCGCCAAAGTAAGTAAGATAATATTTAACCCTATCGTATATGGAGAACGTTTGACCTGATAAAACATTGTTGTGAATCAATCGCTCCACTCACACGACAAAAAAAGCGACGGTAAGCTCACAGTAGCTAACAGGCAGGATCTGAGATCACGATTGAAGGCCTTGCATACAACTTTCAAAAAAGTTAAATCAGTTCCTAGTCTAGTTATTTCGAGTCTGAATTAGTCGAAAGACAATGACCCTGCAATTCGGCATGCTGATGATCTAGAGTTAGTAGAATCTGCCATCAGAAATATTCTCCCTGATGAGGTGTTAGGGGTATATATCACGAAAGTAGTAAGACTCGGTAAATTGGTTGGAGGTGAGGGTCAACGAAGAATTTCAAAGTTGGTACTCTGGAATCTTGAGGGAAAAAATGTTATATTGAATAACGCAGACAAAGCTCTTAATTCAATCATTCATATCCAACCATATTGGCCATTTGAGTATCAAATCAAGTGGGAGAATGCTTATACGGATTTAAACGCTCGAAATCTAAATGGCGAAACGAATCTGCTGAATAAGGGTTCGCCAAGTCTTGCAAGCCGATGCTTCCGAGACCTTTATGGGTAGAAATAATGATTTGCAAAACACCTTAAATGTGTGCAACTCGAACGTCCATACTCTTCGAAATAAAACGTCTGAGCAAAGTTTGATGGTGGATGAATCTATTCTCAATATAATTGTTGTCACAGAAACCTGGCTTACTGTAGATATAAACTGTTTTTCCATCATTAAAGGCTACATCTGTATCAGAAGTGATAGAGTTATAAGTCGCTAGGGGGGAGGGATAATGTTACATGTTAGGAATCATTTTTCATATACGATCAATCATATCAGAGGAGCATGTTAGTGGTACTTCTGGAGTAGCATGATATACAACTAAGTCTAGACACGGGTTAGTGACTATAGGAGAAATATGTCGTAGTTCATGTTGTCTTGCTGGTGACTTCATCACAAGACACATCTGTTCTTGGAGTAAGGCTGAATGTCGTCTCATAGTTGAAGACTTCGACACACCGCATATTAACTGGATAGAGCTTACAGCTTTAGGTGGACGTTTCGATAGCAACATTCTATCAACGATTATTCAGTGTGCACTTGTTCGATGTACCTCAAAACCGACATATTTCGACTCGTAACATGATCCATCATTGCTGGACTTTGTCCTTACACTGTGACGATGTCATCGAAATTCCACACCTCCTCTCACTAGCGGATAGTGATCACGATGTACTTTACTTTCAGTTTTGGACACATGGGATACAATACGTATGTGCTCTATCCCGTCCAAATATCTGGCAATCTAATTTTCCGGCAGTCAGAGACTGTGCTACCTCGATAGACTGGTCGATCAATGTGGATGTATCGATTGAAGACGAATGGAATAAGTTTAAGGCTAGATTTGAGTCCTTAACATCACCATTTATCTCATGATCAGCACGTGAGCTATCACATTACTCTCCATGAATTAATAAGTAAACCCGAAAGCTGTTGAAGCGTAAGAAACACTTCTAAGAATTGTTCTTGTCAACAGGATATGAATCATTTAAGTGTGAATACCAAAGATCCGGAATATGTGTAGAAAGACCGTAGCTAGATGCCTTACTATTTACGAAAGACGGTCGGCAAATAATAGCCGTACATGCCCGAAATGATAGTTTTCTTACGTTAAGCGGCGAACAAAACGTAGTGATGGTACTCCTTCATTACTGTGACAAAAAAATTAGGGTTTACTAGCTGAATCAAATCTGGCAAAAGCTTAGAGCTTATCAAACTATTTAGACGAATTCTGCTATATGTATATCATTGAAATTACTCGTCGTAATCACACTGCTGAGATACCAGCCATGTGACTAATGAAACTGTTCTTCTTTTTATCACTAACCTCAAACCCACTAAGATACCGGGCCCTGATGGGCTACATCCACGGTCGCTGTTATTTCTCGCGAACATTATTTCGCGATCACTTCCGATGCCCCAAGACATATCCTTTTACCACACTCAACTCCCTGGAGATTAGAAAGATGTTATGATCAGTCCTATATTTAAAGATGGTCAGAGGCAGATTGTATCTGACTACCAATTTGTCAGTCTAACCAGCATAGTCCTTAAGTTACTTGAAAATATAAGTCGGGTTAAGTTATTAAGTCACATGGAATCGTACAATCTGTTGACTCCGGCGTAAAACGGGTTTCGAAACAAGCTTTCACGCTTAACCAACTTATTGCAAATTAGTATTTGACAACGGCCCTGAATAATGGTCTGTTTATCAATGTGATATTCACAGACTTAAGTGAAGCGTTTGGCGAGGTTTCACATCTAGGTTTAATGCAGAAGCTCTCAAACCTCAGCGTAACAGTTGATGTACAGGGATGGATAGGAAACTGATTATGTGACCGCGGACAGAGAGTGATGGTTAATGGGATTATATCAGAATGGAAGCCGCTTAAAGGTAGTATATTCCAAAGCACGATCTTGGGTCCCCTACTTTTCCTTCTCCACGTCAATGAACTACCGAAATTGCTTTGGTCGTCCATATTATTGTTTGCAGATGATTTTAAAATCTGGCGAACAATAGGAAGTCAAGCTGATCATTTTGATCTTCAAACTGATTTAGATGAATTAGTTAGATATGTCTGATGTCGGAGCATAGAATTAATTATAGAAAGAGTAGGTTCATGTATATCGAATTTTGCCAACCACCCATGTAAGACCACACTTAAAGTACTGTATCTAAACAGCTAGCCCATGTCTGATTAACGATACTAACTCACTTGAGTGTATTCAGCGTGTGTGAACAAAACTAGTGAGTGATTTTCCCCTACGATGAGTTCTTAAAAGGCTTGATCCTTTTCCCCTTATCTTACCATATGACGCGAGGTGACCTTATATTGGCATTTTGCAACTTTAATTACGATTTGGATGGTAATATGACCTATCTTTTTGTTCCTTTCAGAACTAATAATCTCCGAAGTCATATCAAGAAGGCTCACAAACCTCTATCTAATAAACTCAAATCGGGGTTCCGTTTTTCTCATCGAGTAGTCAGTGACTGGAACTCCTTATCCGAACAACTGGTATCAGGCTTATCAGGAAACATTCTCGAAGGGAAGCTAGACCTTCACTGGAAAGCAAACTGTCAGGATTAACTCAGGTTCACTAAATTACTATTTTATTACTGAAGACTGTACATTTAAATAACACACGATTTTGCTCTAGAAGCATTATCTTTAGTTGTTTGATCATACACAAAAAAGAAAGACATATTCGTATCAAAAAACATTAGTTGTAACATGGGAATAGTAACTCAAAAAACTCACTTACTTGGTTCTACATAAAATTTCAATTAGACACTAAGTGGCGATAATGCGAATAATTCGCCTTAAGCGCAAAGTTTGAGATTTGGAAAGTCGGTGGGTTTCGTTTTGAATTTCCAAGGTTTACTTCCTTGAAATCAAAGATAATATCTTTAAAGTCTACATTATCTTTGAACAATGTGTTGTACAACAGTACGAGGTACTTTTGTACTTTCAGAATTTTTAGTTCTGTGTTGACTATTGGGATATTTAGATGCTAAATGTAAGAGATGTAACTCAAGAAGAATAAACAAATTCAAAGTGAGGGACTACAACATGCATCGTATTCTGGCTAATGTCAATATTTGACCGTCAGATTCTTAATTAAGATTGATTGTATCTGATATCTAGGTTAGGTAACAAACGCGCTAGGATTTCATATCTTGCACTGTTGAACAGAATTTAGTTCGCTTCATTAATAGAGCGTTGGCTTACTAGTTAAGGTGTCCCACCAGTAATAACTGCTTATTCGATGTTATGTCCCACAAAGTTGGAGAGTATTGCTATTGAGGGTATGTATTCTTGATAATCATGGCATGGTTGCTTTAACCGGCAGTTTGCCACAAACTCCAACGTGGCTGGATGTCCAAATAATGTTTCAGGTGTTGTGTTTCGTGGAGTGGCTGCTAAAAATCCTTAAGTTTGAGACTGAGTAAAATGTCTCTAAACCGTCTGCACTGTCTCAGGCGTCTTCAATCTCTGTCTTCCCGTTGATTAAAAGTTTCTCAATTATTAGTAATCTATTAACTTAACCACTTTATATTTTCTCAAGTCGTGTGTTCAATTCCCAATTTCTCTTGCCACTAATACTGTTACCAACTTAACTACTCCGGCATTCACCCTGATAGCTTCATCTTGGTGTGCTATTAGGGTGTAGGAACTTTAGTTTACGTACGTGCGCACCAGGTTCTACGTTGCGTTTGACTCACTGGTTACGATTTTTCGAACTCTAGTTAAACTCCAATGTGTCGTTAAACCATTTCTGGAAAATTTTTAAAACGCTTCTAAAAGTCTCTGAGGGCTGTTAACAGCCATTCCATCTAGTATGCAGACTTTCACTAAGTTGAAGTGTCTTGGCCTCCCAAATAATTTTTTAGAGTTTTCGGCTTATAGAAATATAGTAATAAAACGTAGTTTGTTTGTTGTGTCCATACATGTACTTAGCATTAAACCACGTTTACTCACTGGTTGATACTACTCGATTACTCAAGCCAAAGTTCAATGTCTACTAACTTTCGTAACCTGCTAAAATGTACCAGCGGACTGTGAGATTTTAAGAATTCAAGGCTTGCAAGCTGGATGTTCCTATGAAACTATACTTGTCTTTTATGGCATGATGCGTGTCACTAGTACTTAGTATTTTAAGAAAGTCAGCTGAGAACTATGTAAGCGTCACGGTCAGTCATAAAGCGATCCAACTAGTCTGTCGGTACTGACCTTTTCAGAAGGGCAATCTTATTGAGCAAATAATCCTGAGTATGGATAACGGACCTGCGATCATTGTTCATGTCTAGACCCAACCAGTTGCAAGCAACGTAAAGGGTAGTGCTCTACACATCCAGAATATAATAGGGCTGACTGATACATCATAAGATTTAACTTGTTTCATTCTAACTATGCGCCTCTTTTATCCCACTTTTGTTGATCTGTGATAAATTTGCTTGATCCAATTGTTTAACCATACATTGGCCAGCCTTTCAAGATGTTAGGATAATATGCCGTGCAAATACTGACAAGCGAGTTACAAATGTGTTCCTAAGTAATTAAAAAAAGTCTCCAAGTTTTTTAAGTATACATAGAAGCCGCCTCAGATCACCTTGCTGCAAACCATTTTGGAAATCGCTCTGATAAAAACAGGTAGTGTTAGTGTTAATCTTTCGCCTGGAGACTTTCCAGTCTTCTCTATCCAGATTTTGTATTACAGTGCAGTATACAAGCTATGCTGTTATTCAGTTGACGATGTCTGTAGGTATGACATGTATTTTAAACCTTCTAAATACAAGTACCTTCACATGTTCGGCAGGATCCTGTCCCGAAACTCCTCTCATTGTGAATCATCATTCAAAAAGCTCGTGTATTTCGATGGTTGGATGCCTAGTGATGGCATGGTAAAGAGACAGATCTACGTATAGTGGAATTTAGAGCAGTTTTTGCCAATCTGTACCGTTTCAAAGTTATTGGTGACTACTTTCCAGCTGTGAAAGCTCGAGTGTCCGTCTGGATAAGCGTATTCTTGCTCAAGCCCCTGAATGCCCTGGTACGACCGAGAGTGGGAGAGTCAGCTCTCCCTCTCAAAATGCTCTCACATGGCCACGCGTATACAGTCACTGCCAGAGAAGTTCTACTCACTGCCCTCTCGCGGCGGGAGTGTTGTTTACGAAATTAAGAGGACGAAAAGCGAATGTCCGGCGCTTTAACCAGGTTGGTGGATATGGAGGATCCACCTAGGGGAGTTGGAAAACTTCGGTTCCAAACCAATGATGCACGTGGGCTCCGAGATCTTGAGCGGACAAATAGCGTACGAATCAATCGTTGGTCATTGGCTACCATGGGACCGCATCTCCTGACGTTGCTCCACTACCTTGTTGATCAAACCTTTAGGTCGAAGTCTCCGGGTGTGGCCCCCCAAGAAAACCATCTGCTTCAGTTTGGGCACCCGGACAGTATCGCAGCCCACACACAGATCAAATGAGATTTGTGCGGCGCATATGTATTCGGTACCCTTTTATACCAATATTTGTATTCAAATAAATAAGAAAAATCTTGCTCAATGTTTGTGAAACACATCCTCTCCAAGTTAAGAGTGCTAAACAACTAGCTGTAATCTATCATCGCCTCCGGTGAATTGATAACATTTAGTGGCAATATCACATTAGTTGTACGAAGGTTTAGCAATGTATGTTCAGGTGTAGTAAAGATAATTCAATTAGTGTCATTCTGAAACCGTGGGACTGGTTGCAATAAGTGGAGAGATGGTCAGATTATGATATGGCCCTGAAGTATAGTAGGAAGTTGTGAAGGATTGATATCTGTTAGTTCATCACAACTCCTTGGTTTCGACCCTAGGAATGGTACAACCCCGGTTTAAAATATTATCAGATATAGCTCAGTAAAATTCCTACTTCAATTCCTTTGTAAAGAAGAACTTCCTTGCATGAAAGGATCTTTTCTTGATGTACTTTTTTGCCTGATTTATTTCTCCTATCATAATTTATTCTGGTCCACTTATTTCTATTTATTCAATTACACTCCTGCTTTCCCCATCCCTTCACATTTCTTTTCTATCTGGGGCACTTATTCTGATTCTCATTTCTACAAATATTTGTTTCAATAAATAAATAAGTCAACCGTTTACCACCAAGCACTTATCTTTTATAGCCGTTTAATTGTAGTTGCGTCTAACTGAAGATATAAAGCAAATTTTGTCTTCTTAATGCTGAAGATTGATCTTTAGTTCTCAGATGATTTCGATTATTTTGGTCTGATAAACATCATTTCATACCCTTTGTAGTCCCGTTTAAGTCACGAGTTATACACATGATGTCCAAGCCTGCATAATATTGTTCTCATCTCGAATTGTATATCGTTATTGGATTTCAATTTCTTAAATATTTTAAAGTAATGTTCTTTTGCTTCAGTTTTTGTATGTTGGTGGGCAACCAGTCATCCAAAACTCTTTTGACTTAGTGGATGGTCGAATTCATGGCTGATATCGAACAAGAATTACATCTTACAGGTAATTGCTCATGTGCATACTGGTTTCTATTGGTGTCACTAGCTTTTCTCATTTATATAACGTCTTACTGTCGTCACTCGTTCAAATATCTTTTCGCATCATATGAAACTTGTTTAATTGTCTCTAACAACATCAAATGTAGATTTATGCAGATTAAACCCCAACTATTCTTTTTACTACATTTAATTACTTTGGTGAAATCCTGGGTTCCATTGCTAGCCATCTTTCATCTCTGCTTAGAATTATGGTAGTTGTTAATGATGTGAAGCCTGAGATGCATGGAGTGTCAAATCATAGGTAATATTATTTCAAAGTACAACATTGTTGGTGGAATACCCTGTAATAAACATGTCTTGTAAGCATAGAGTTTTCATTATTTAGTAATTCATGGTAAACCAGAAAGTTAGCGTAACTACAAACTCACATGCTTTTCGGGATTGCTGCTTTCTCAGTGGAGTAAGGCCGGTCGCCCTTGTGTTCAATCAATTATGCTCAAATCGAAGAAAGACACACTGACGAGCAGTAATTCGACTTTAGTTATACTCATTTAACCTCAAGTATTGTCAAAATTGGTCTGATGAAGTTCTAAAATTGATTCTCTTAGCACCATAAATTGTTATTACACCTCTCACAAATGTTGCCTTGGCGGTTTTGAGTAATGCTTTTCTTTCCAAGCGTTCGTATTTTCTCACACTTATCAACTATACGTTTTTCTTTATTTTTCAGTCAAACCATCTACACCAACAAGTGGAAAACGAAAATCTTCTAGTCGGTTGAGTTTGTTTCATTCAACTGCTAGGAAATCACGAGCATCCGCTGGTGACTTGAATTTACCCACCCCTAATGGCGCTGTGACCTCGTTAGCTGATGGATCTTCTTCAGGTATTGATTTCTTTTTTCGGCTTGACTTTTACTAGGATGGCGTTATGTAGCTGACTTATCTAAGTGTCTATCTTGACGGTATGAAGTAGATGAATTGAGCTTTGTGGTTACTTCCCCTACTTCAGAAGTCTCATTGTCATGATTAGATCTATGAGTAGTAAAACCTTACAAATCCAATGTAAGCATTTGCTTACTTCTTATGGGTTTCCATATTGCTCACTTTTAATGCTGAGAAATGTGCTAAACTGACCTGGCTTATTACTGCTTTATTTCACTGAAACTGATCCGTTACTCCGTGTTCTTAGGTGAGTGTATATCGTGTAAGCGACTACGTATATAGTAATCAAAATGGTCTTGAACAAACGGGCTATTCAGTAAAAAGACTAGTGGTATTTTTATTTAATTAGCAAAAACCAGGCTCATCTTTCCTTATCTTCCTTTCATTTAAAAGTAACACCAAAAATTGGAGGATTCTTCTGATAAGATCTGTCAGTGCACTATAAGTTATTTCCACAATGTTTCACGCTCCATAACTTAACACAAACAGTTTTATAACTGGTTAACAGTCTGGCTCAACTCTATGCAGTGGACTAAAACAATAAATATGTGCCGATTTGAGTACCTAACCAAAATATAAGCCGTTGTCAAAACCTCAGCTGTTAGATCGTTATCCACACTCAAATCGGATGACGAAATAGCCTGTTTCGTGCACATTATTATCACTAGAGAGAATAAAATGACTTTGTTGGTTTAACACCTTTGTGAATCATTTACCAGTCATCTCATTCACTTACATTCTGATCGTTGCGATCATTTGTTGACTTTTGCATCCTTCAATTACTTCATAAAATTCACTATGATATTGTTTTTCTGCATACTTTTCTCTTTCAGACTTACACGATACACCGTTGCGTGCTAAACTGGAAAAAAGGCAGCATCGTATTTTCGAGTTTTTTGTAACAGAACGAAACTATGTTGAGATTCTACGTTATTTGTGCTTGAACGCTTATCCAGTAAATGTTAATTATGTTTTATCTTTTTAAAATTCAGTTTTAATATTCTTTTAATTTTTTCCTGTATACATTTCATCTTCATTGCTTTATTTTCTTTTGCATCTTGTAGCAAGTTATCGACGAAAATCAACCAGGAGGACCTGTTTTGCCGCGACAGGAAGCTGATTTCGTGTTTGGCAAGCTTGGTGCTATCTATGAACTACATGATCGTTTACAACCTCAGTTTAATGAGCTGGAAAATAACTGGTCGTTATCTGAAAGTTGTCTTGGGAATGTACTTCAACTTAGTTTATTGACTGAAATGGATAGAGTAAGTATTTAATAAGGTTATTACTGTTGCCCATCGTTGTCATAAAAATTTTGGCTGTTTTTGTTCAGTGTTGCAGTGTATTTACATTTCTCTATCTTGATTAAAGTTGGTACATTTATAAACGAAGGTAACTTATCAAAAGAAAAGATATAAAACTTGGTGCTTTATTTTATCAGGTCAGATCGCTTACACCTTGACAAGTCACAACAAGGGGTGATCATTAAAAGGGTGGAAAATCGAGAGAATTTATGGAAAGAGGTCAGAACGAAAAACGTAGTAAATAATTGTGCATTGAACAATAAAATACGTAAAATTGAGTAGGGTCATGTGTTCTGTCATCATGATATCACTCCCAATGTTTTTCAGACCCAACTGAGGAAATATCAGATACTATGAAAAACCTAAATCAATCTTCGTAAAGTGTGTTAAGACATCACTAGCATATTAAGACTTTTTTCCAAGAAACTTATTGCTGTTAGGAAGCATATCATCCTAACTAGTAACAATAGTGACTAACAATATTTGATAGCCACTTTTACTGATTACTATGTTTTCTGCATGAAATTCTGATGATTGATTGATAAGCGATCCACGTAATACCACTAGAATCATTTTGTTATTGGGCATAACTTTTATGCTTTTGTCAATTTTAGGCATATGGGAATTATATGCAATTTTACAGTCCACCACATTTACATCACCTCGGTGAACAATTTCCCCGTTTTCATGCTTTCATGCGTCAAGTTGAAAAACGTAAAGAATCTGGCCGTCAAAGTTTACCAGCTTTACTAGTTCGTCCAGTCCAACGACTCCCTTCTATCTCACTTTTAATGGATGGTTAGTTTTTCTTTGACTGTTACTTTGTATTAGATTTTTACTTTTATGTCGATTATTTTCCAATTTGTAGGTTAAAATCTAAGGTATTATAGTTAGGTAGGCTGTTGAATCGGATTGATTTATACTTTCTACCTGTTCACTTATGATGTATCTTATGTTACCTGAAGTTTAATTAAATGGGCTTCATTGATTGTGCATCGATATTGCTTTGTTTTAAGCCGTCTACCGTTATGTACCCCCCTCTACTTGTATCTATTTTGTCAATAACCTTATTTAAAAATGAGTAAAATAGCGAATTATCCATCACTTAGGGGATATTTTTCACTTATTTTTAGATAATTACCATCTGTTGCTCACTGGATTTCCTGTTCTTATTCATGTGAAATGTCCTTTGTTGATTATTTCATCGTTTCTTCAAAAAATAGCACAACTTAAACTGATATATCTTTAAATGGAGTTATTCAGTTCTGCATGTAATTTTTTTTATATTAAACCAGCAATCTATCCTCTGTATGGGATTCTTGTGGCTTTAAAATGTCACTTTCAATCAGACTTTTTGCTTCGTATTTCCACGTTGACATTGTTAAGGCTGAAATGCGTACTGATGGCTTTCAGATAACCTAAATTACAACCATTATTATTCATTATTATTACGCAGGCATTGCCAAATTCACACCTCAATCACATCCAGATTATAACGCAGTTAAAGAGTTTGCTAAAGGAATCAACGAGCTACTGGCTAAAATAAATGATCGATTAAGGAAAAATGAAGAACGCCTGTCTTTATTGTCTTTATATCATGAAATTAGTGGTGCTCCGGTAAGTTTTTTTCTCTAGAATATTCCATACAGTATTATTTGCCTTAAATATGCCACATAATTTGCTTCCGTATTTCTTTCTAATCGATAATTTTGATTTCAGCCTGAGATGTTATCTTCCTCTAGAAGTCTGGTGGCAAAACTTAACGTTTTTGAATTGGGAGTAAGCGCTTCTGGAAATACAACTTGCGAACCTGTGACGCTTTTCTTACTATCTGATAGCTTGGAAGTAGCTCGTCCTCGTAAACGATTTACTGGTGAACCTCTTGCACACGCTATTCGAGCCGCGTTAGCTGCAGTACAAGGTAAGTCCTGCCTCCCATAATTTTTCATCTGTAATGGGTTTTCTTGATTTAAACTTTCCAATTCAAGTTAGTCTCTGTCTTGGATATAGTTCATGAGTTAAGGTATTAGTTACCAGAAATTATTTATAACTTCGTTATTTTTCGATGTTAATCTGTTTGTTGAACATATCAGTTAATCACATTATTTTACTGTATTAAATATCTAATTATACTCCTCACATGGGTTAAGTATGAGCATTTGCTAAGTGGTTTGGGTAGCTTAGTGATAACACTGACCCTCAAAATGATATGCGAAACAATGTATTTTGTAAATGCTTTACATTATCATTCGCTTCACATTGGACATAATCTTTTGAAGCAACCTCTATTAACAGGTCTGGTCAGGGAATTTAACCCTTATATATGTTGACTGATACTATGGAGGACGGAGTTAAAACTTAGAGAACTTTTACAATCATCATGAAAAAGCACAAGTATTTATAAACAGCTGTCTACGCAAGGGACTGCAGATCATTTAGTCAGACATCAACAATAACCGACTATGGCAACGAACGAACCAGCTTCCTGCTGAGAAAATTAGGGCAAGATGCTGGCGGTAGATAAGGACATATTACAGAAATCAAACTGCATCACAAAGCAAACCCTAACTTGGGATTTTCAGAGCTATAAGAAAAGAGCCAGACCAAAGAACTCATTGAGTCGGGAATTGGAGGGAGACATTAGAGGGATGGGTAGGAGTTGGTGAAAAACTGGATCACAGAGTCCAGAAAAATGTTGGTTGGAGTCCTCTAGTCAATGGCCTATGCTCCTTAAAGATTAATGAGTGTGAGTTTGCTCACGGAACCTACGGTCCTGGGTCTGGCTCCCAGTTGCATGGTCGTATATATGTACTGCTGAGGATTCCTGTATTATTTCGAAACGGCCGTCCAATGCCTTCATGTTTTCAATTGCTGTTTAACATGGATTAGTTCATGATCTCAATGTAATTCAATAATTTCCACAATTCCGTGATGACAGTTACTGTTTTATTCAAGTGTTTTGTATTATAGTGGGATGTAGAGAAGTCCAATTTTTATTTGTGATCGTAAAAGACTTGGTAACATTGTCAAACTAACCGCCCTTCAGGATACACTGTCTTTATGAAATGTGTAGATATAATAGTAGTATGTTGTGGGTAATAAGTTGGTAATTTTTGTCCATATTTCTACAGGTGAGGGGTCTGAACACAACTTTGACGGTAATCATGATCAAACTTCAATTAACGGTGGCGATTCTTCATCGAATCCGTCAACAAATACTGCTTTAAGTGGGGTTTCTGTTTCTCGGACTGGTTCAGGTGCATCTGGGACAAGTGTGGTGAACCTCGGTCTTATGGAAGGCAAACAAAGGTGCTGTTATAAGCATTTACAGTTGTTGAAATTACAGGAGATAAAACAAGTGTGTTACTTTTAGATTTTATTTAATCCATTTACTTTTTTTCTAGTCGGTTATTATTATTATTATCCCAATTCTTAAGATCGAAATAAGGATAGTTTGGAATTACTAGCATCTTATGCTCTGTAATGGGTCGTAGTACTTAGTTTATCCTTCAGCATTTGTCGTATATTACTACATATTTCCTTTCGATTTTATAGATTTCGGGTCATCGCCTAATTTACGAAGGTCACTTGATTTAATAATATCTTTTTCTGTCGTCTATTCTTCTAGTGTTGTCATGTGTTGATGAACGAGATAAAAACAAATATCACTGGACCTTTCAAGATTTAAAGTAATCTTATCTTTTATATATAGTTAAAATCATGAGTCAATTAAAGCTAGACCACCATGGAAAACCTGGAAGCACTGAACGGTTGAGTACTCGCGCGCGAGACTGGTAGGTCCTGGATTCGAATCTTGCGAGGCGGGATCGTGGATGTGCACTGCTGAGGAGTCCCACAATAGGACGAAACGGCCGTCTGGTGCTTCCAGGTTTTCCATGGTGGTCTAGCTTCAATTGACTCATGATTTCAACTATAAACAAAATTACTAAAAATCTCCACAAACAACCCCCTGATCTTATCTTTATTTGTAGGTGGTCAACTTTGATACTGCCTCTCCAGACCGAGCTGCTTTCGGTTTAGTGGTACGTTCCAGTTCCGAGGTTGATGATCGTGTTCATGCTTATTGCTTGGCTGCTAGTTTTGCAGCGTCAGCGGCAGTTGTCAGCGGGAAGTGTCCAGAACCTGTTGAATCAGCAGTTGCAGCGGCCACAGCATCCGGACAAATTTCTAATGCAGTCAGTATAGATACCTCACCATCACATATAACTGCTAATTCAAACAATTCGCATGTAGCAATGCTACAGGCGTGTGTTGGTGAAGCCAAACGTGTTTTTCTTCACAGATTATGCCATCATATTTGTCTTGTTTCATGTATAGCAAAGAATCCAGAAGAAATACTAGTAGATGTCGAACCAGAAGAATTACTTGGTTTTGACTTGGAGCAAGTTTTTAACGCAACTGCTTTGGCTTTATCTTCTAAAAGGTAACAGTACTACTACACCAGTGTATGTTAGCTTATCACTAACATATACAAACTTTGTTTTTAATTACCAAGCAGTAAGTTTAAGAAACAGGAACGACCTAGAATATTGTACTTGTTAGTTGCTACCCGATCGTTAGAGCACTTTGCTCTCAATCTGTCTCAGTTTTCAACCCTGTATCACATATTTTGGTCTGGGCAGTCAGGCAGCCACACTACCCGTTATACAGTTCACTTCAATAAGAGTGACTAACAAAAAGGAGCATATAAATAAAGGCGAGCATTAAAGGGGAGGATAACATCTCTAGTTATGTGAATACTGTTCGACTTACTCTCTGTTGTGGAAGACTTTCTAAAACGAACAGGGTGTTGGGGGGTGACATAAAGATTTTAGCCAACTCGTTAGTACCACTTACCTAGGTATGTAGAAATGTATTGATGCGCTGAAAAAGGAACGGAGTCTAAATGAATTGGAAATTGAACAGTTTGTTGCAGGAATCTTGCAACAGCACTTATAAATAAAATGTAAGGAGGTAGCAGTACGTATCAAATTGGTCATATAATATTACGAAAAGAGATCGACACTAGACTATATATATATATATATATATATATATATATATATATATATATATAAAATTTTTAACTGTGTTACTAAAATTTCGTAATGCATGTAGCATGTACATCTATATTAAATTGATGTTAGCCCTTTTGATGTATTGTATTTAGTCAGTTAGCAATAAATCGGCACTTTATGGTGATGAGTTATCAACGTGTCGGGTATTCGGGGTCCGAATTTTAAATTTTTATGTCGCTTACTTACGCCGATTACCACCACCCCTCTTAGTCTGTCGAAAAATATAGAGTAATTTACAACTTGAATTATCGACATAATGTTGGGTAACGATCAATAATTAAAAGAAAAATAATAAGATAAAATCAAAAGTTGTCCACTTAAAGGATACGAAAAAGATGAAGAACAAATAAAAAAACAGGAAGGTGGTAATAGCAAATGACTAGGAACTAAAAATATGGTAAAGCATCAATAACCTATCAACTGTAAAAAAAATTAGGCATAAGAGTTATGATATGATAGAGTGCTACTACCTCTGCAGTGAACTCATCTATACGATATTGCTGTAATTTAGTTAGATTTTTAATTTAAGCTAATCAATTTTTAAGAGAAAACTGTATAAACGTTTCTCTGTCATACGTAGATCTAAGTATGGTTTCAACCACAGTGAGAATTATGTACTCGACAGGTCTATATTGATAGTAATTGCACAAAGCCTATCTGTTCATAAAACTGGTGTGAAATAAAACCTATTCATTTGACTCTTATTATCGCGGACGTCAATAATCTGCAAAATAAAAGTTCGTTAAGTTTCGTTGGAGGACAATGTTTTCAGGGATACATATAATAAGGAATATCGAGGATAAATTTTTATTTTAAAAGTAAGGCATGTTTTTGGCACTTAGGGCTTCAAATTAAAATCTAGCAAACATTTTCTTAAACATTCCTCTAAATAGACTATCCCCTAGTTATTTGAAGTAGACGTACGAAGAATTACAACATTTGTTGAAAGTAAACTCTTCATTAGATGTTTAGAAAACTACTTTTTTGATTTGTCGTAGGGCAAAACGAACAGATTTGACACCATTAGAAATGTTATCTCCTCTTTTAATGTTCATCTTTATTTATATGCGCCCCTTTGATGGTCACCCTTTTTAACTGCGGTATTTTGGGTGGATCCCATCTGAAACAGATCATGTAACTCAGAACTGAATACTTAAACCCCTCAGTCAGTCATCCACAACATAGAACCAGGCATATATATGCATCAGCCCAGGTTACCATACCCCATTAGCACAACAAGATAAACATCAAACTCACAGTGACAGTTACTTCAATCGTAGTGAAAAAGATTTCATATAAGGATATGGTGCAAGGAGAAAGAAATAGTTCGTAGAAAGAAAGGTATAAAGTAATTTTTATCTCACGCTTTAAGGGAAGACAAAGAGTGTATATACTATCGTCATTATGGTCGTCCGTCAGCCATGTCACCCAGTCTCCAACCCTCGGTTACGATAGTCACGCGAACCCCAACCAAGTAGTCTGCATCTGACAACATGGTTCAGACTAGAAGTTAGCGACTTCAAGGACTGATGACAGGTTTCCGTTTGGCCGCCACTAACTCTCTTCCAACCATTTTCCACACTAGTCAGCATAGCGCGTCATGGTAATCGCTGTTAAGGCATACGTAACACGTAGACCAACCATCTCAGTCGATGAATATTTACAACCTCATCAACTGATTTACCATCATTCCTTAATACCCTGTGTCTAACCCCATTATTACTTACCCGTGATCCCAGCAGATGCGAGCAACATTTCTAAGACATCTGTGATCAAATACTAGTAACTTACGAATATCGTCTACCTTTAATGGCCACGTTTCGCAGCCGTAAATTAGAATAGAACGAACTGTCGCATAGTATACTCATCCTTTTATTGATAGACAAATATCTCGCCTTCGCCATAGGTGACGTAAATTGGCAGAAGCCAAACGAGATTTCTGAATCTGTGCACAGATTTCGTCAGACATCTACCCATTAGGGCTGATCAGACTTCCAAGATAAGTGAAGTTGTCGACGCGTTCGTCCACTTCACTTCCTATTCTTGATTCAGGTGTTGACGGAGACCAGTCCTGGAGCAATAACTTGCATTTAGATGGGGAGAAACGCACCCCAAACATCCTAGTGTTGTTGTTCAGTGCTACCAAAAGACTGAATTTCATCAGCGTTTTCACTAAACAGAACTATGTCATCTGCGTATTCTAAGTCGATAAGTGGAACTCCTGATAGGAGGTAAATGCCCGAAAATTCAGACAACGAGAACGTTATTTTCAGCAGTAAGTTTATGCAGCCACTACCAAAGAAGTTCTACTCACTGCCTTCTCGCGGCAGAAGTGTTGTTTACGAGATCGGGAGGAGGAAAAGCGGATGTCTGATCACTTCTTACCTTTTATTTAAAAATATGCTCATAATTTGTCTCTGTATGCTTTTAGTCTTATTCAATAGTGGAAACTTATTTCTATTTATATAAGAAATAAAACTCACAATCAGATCCCATGATGAAATCATTTGATGAAAATGTACCACTATTATCGATGTGACACTTCTCTGTATTTGTAAAACAGGTGTATTTTTATATTTTTGTACCCACAATTACTCATCCATGTTTTCCAGAATCACGCGACAATTAACCCGCAATATATCTATAAAAACCCCTCGCCGCCTGCCAGCTTCTGCCAAACGCCAGTTCGGGGCACAGCCTCCACAGCCCCCTAGCACTCCAACTTCCCACAGATTGCACGTTCCCATTGAGATGGATGAAAGCCAAACAACAGACATGTATCTTATCCCAAGTCCTCGACGTTCAATGCTTGGTTCATTTCTGGGAGTAAGTGTATATTTTTCACACGTATTATATCGATATTACGGTGGTGTCAGATTTAAAATTGTTTGATTAGTATTAGTATAAGTTACGCAGAAAGTGAAATATTTATTCAGATATCTGAAGATTGACAAAATAACTATTTACCAAGAGAGCAGCAGTGATGAAAGCGTTTTGTCGTCCGTTTTGCTTGAAGCTAAGCATTTATGCTTACATTTATCTGAAATCAAATCAAACTAGTTCAATCATTGTAAATTATAAGGATGCAACTAATAGAGATGGGTTTATTTGAAAAATATTTAGTATAGACTAAAGTTGGGAGTGTATAGAGTACGTTAATTAAGAAGGTCTGAATTAATGCGGAAAATGAAAAACGTAGCAGATTGTAATTCAGTACCATGTCAGCACAATAACCTACTAAATAGTGCTTATCAGATTGGTTGCATAGAACGATAATTTCATGGATGCTAATATGTGTTCTTAAGTTTAACCAGGTGGTTTGATTTCCGCATGTGGTCTAATCGCATTACGCTTCTTTCCATTCTCAAAGCTAAACCTATTAAAACAACCAATAAACTAGAATTGATTAACCATGCATTCACTTTCATTACTGCTGTTGATTCGTAGCTGTCACCCAAAAACTTTAACTGCGGTCGTCTTGCGAACCCTGCCTAAAAATATCTACACTTTCTTACGTAAGGCGAGCTACAAACGACCAACTTCCCTACTCCCTTTTATTAAGGTAGATATCGATAATGTACAGTACCGTAACAATATTTCCTGTTCAGAGGAAGAAGGTCGTATTCTGACTTTCCAGTGAGTATTTGCGTCAGTCTTATAGATTAGCACTCACCAACCACCATAAATAGTGTTGGTCACACCTTGATACAAATTTTGGCATATATTTGCTTTGTTGGAATAGATGAGCTTTGTCAACTCGCTTTGGTAGCTGTTAGATTCTACTCATTACATTTCTTCTTACGTAAACTGGTAGCCTGTTTTCTGGTAAATAATATTATTTTAAGCATTTTATTATTTGCTTTCCGCTCTTTTTATTGACTATCTTTTATGTTTGAAATGTGAATAAAACATGAGTATATGCTTCCTTTTCATCACCATATCAAAAGATGTTTCTTTTTGTGTTTTTAGTCATCTTGTACATCACTAAGCAATTTTCTAAACACAGCCTTGCGTACTAATAACAATCTAAATAATATTAATCATGGAAATTCCGCGCTCAATCGTGCCATGCTACCTCCTAGTCGTTTAGCTATGACACCCAAACCGATTCGACGTCTTCTACCTCGTTCATCCAGACAAAATTCATTCGATGATCTTGATTTAAATGATGATGAAGATGATGTTCCTTTCTCTCAACTTGGAAGTTCTCTTCTTAGTTTAACAAGTCTAGACAGTCTCTCTACACTGGATAATCCTGTTAATCGAGTCGATGTTATTTCTAACCGCAATACTCCAAATCTTAAGTGCCGTGCCGGTAGTGCTGTTTGGGAATCAGCAAGTCATCTTGGTTTTAGTACATCAGATGATGTTCGTCATTCATTCAGATCGCCATCTGGATCGTTTCTTGGCGGTTTTGATGAAGGTTGCTCTAGAAAGCATGGTAAAAAGCAGAAAAAACCGAAACTTCGCGCTGTAAGTCAAATGTTCCAGAGATCTTCCATTATGGTTAAAGCAAAAGAGTCAAGGAAAATAGGCTCTGACAAAATTAACACTGAGTTAAATTCTCAAAGTTCTCTACCTAGTTCCCGGCGTGACAGCTTATTTCGTGGTCTATTTTTCAGAAAGAATTAATTTCTTATGCTGCCGTGTACACATTAATATTCTTAGCTTGTTTGGCCGAACACATTTGTTCGCTTGTATAAAGTTTCATTTAAGACAAATTTTTCTAACACTAATACTACACATTATTTGCATTTTACCATATAGTGATATATGTAATTAATTACAATGGTTTATTTTTCGTAATCGCCTTCTATAAATTCTTAAGTTATATTATCTAAATTTGTATAATAGCTATTAATATTTCACCAAATGTATCTCACGATAGCAGGCATTCAGAGATTTACTGCCGCTTGCAATTTTAATTCCAGCTCGAGTGTTACTCACCAAATAACATGGAATGATTTTGTTACAAACGAAATGAATTTAGAACCACGTAATGAGTGAGCATGTCTATTAGTTGGGAAGTTTTGCGGTGGATATAAAAGGCCAATATACGGTACTTGTATCAAAATTAAATCTCAATCTGAAAGATAGCGGTGGTTCGACTAATTATTTATGATTTAAAGACTAGTCATAATATGGTATCAATTTAGGCGTCATGACTTAAGAGTTATATTGATACTAAGACCTATTACTAATTCTTAGTAAGTGTATGTTTTATGACTTCAGACCATACGATTACAATTTTTCAAGCTTGCTGAAGTTATATCATGGCGTAAATCAGAGTAGAGGGAAATTTAGTTGTATAAACCATTTAATTCTAATCTTGTGAACACAGAACTAAGGATCAATACACTCCCTTTTCATGAAATCACATGAATCTGAATTTATTCTTTTTAAGAGAAACGAGAGAACCATTTTCAGAACAATCTTCAAAGCTTAGTCACTTTCCAAATTCTCTTCACTAAGTTACAGCAGTGTTTATATCGATAAATCTTCATAAGTTTATTTGCTGTCACTTTTAGTACAAATTTCAGTTTAAGTGTGATGTTCAGTATATTGTTCACAATCTCACGTATTATTACTAATTACTAATGTCTTCCGTGTGGACAAAACATTCTATAACGTTAATAGTGGAGACTTTATATACCCACAGATGGTTTTTCTTCCATATACATAAGGTCTTCATGGCTATAGTAAACTGATTTCTTCATAGTTTGATTTTTGGAGACCATCATATGGATTCTTGGTTAATGATCGCTGGTTTTCTGTAAAGAGGTGTGAACCGGTCAATATTCGGTTCATGATCTCAACAGAAACTCAATCTCCACAACCCTATACAGACAATTTTCATGTGCTCACTGATGACTGGTTTCGAGAGGTGATTCTCGGAGTTCTAGTGAGAAGCTGTCACCAGTGGACTTCAACTGTGTCAGAAGTTATACAGTTTCCTACCAGAGATAATGAAATATGGTCGCACAATATCATGGGTTGGTTGAAGTTAAGCATTAATACCGTTGGATGCGGGCTCAGTGGTCTAGTGGTTAAGCGTTCACACGAGGCCGAATGTCCTGTGTTGAAGTCGCGCATGCAGGATAGTGGAAGCGCATTGTTGAGGAGTCCCATACTAGAATGAAACGGCCATCCAGCGATTACAGGTTTTCATTTGTGGTCTAACATTTATCAGTTTATGATCTCAATAAAAGACTACTGATTTTACATATGAAAAGATTTTATTTGAAATAACTGATGATATAGAAAACATTTATTATGCCGAGTTGTGGTTGTTTTCAGTTGGGTTTCTTATTTTCTGTACCTACGGAACTTAGTTTCGATCGAATTGTTAGTAATGTAGATAATTCGAACGTGAAAAACTGTATTTGAAGAGCTGCATAGACTTAGATACTACATTAGGCGGGTCCCAAATCTAAAATAGTTTCTATTGAAACACTAGTATGCATTATTCATATTTGAAACTAATATCCTATAACCTAACCATAAATATTCCGTCTATCGTTCTATCATCTAAAAGTCAAGTCTCAGAATCCATATGTGAATATACCATTGGTTTATTCTAGCTATGTCATGTAACATAGTCTTTCTAAGTAAAATCTGTAAGATATATTTATGGGCCAGAAATCGATCATAGTCACACTTTATCTTCCCCTAAATTTGAGATAGGATTTATTCATTTATTTCTTCATATTTTCCTTCTTAAAAATCTTAACTTTCTTTTCGTTTTGTGTCGACGCAATGTATTTGTTTTTGAAGAAAATCACTTTTGGTCTTCGTTTCTTGTAGTTCTAGCTACTTTCCACTCATTTCCTCAGTACTATGATTGGCATCGTTATCATAGCCGTCTAATTCGAGTACTAGCATATTTATTTTCAATTCTTTCTAAAAAGTATCAAGAGAAAAAGTGTCCGTAATGACGATTAGATAGACTCGAAGATATTTCAATGAATTAGTCATGTCTGTTATTTTATTAGCTTTTATTCCATACAATATATGCTAAAATTATTTTGACCACACATAGGGGCAAAAGAAGACTATGACTTCAGTTACTTAAGATAACGGAAGCATAGATAAATAAATTCTAATTTATTTTGTTAGGAAAACAATATTATTTATCACTTCGGGATTGATCATTGAATAATTGAAATGTAATGTTATCCGTTGTTTTGATCGACACAATAAATGTACAGAAGTCGATTACTTCAATATTATGGGATAAATTTCCTAATAGAAGCTGAATTCACACAAATTATACAGTGTTATTTTCTTTTTTTTTTGATATTCAACATTGTTTTACTTATCCAGATTATTGAAAAAGTAGTTAACCTATAGGGAATTCAAAAAATAACACACAATTTAGTCTGATAAAATCAAAGATTTACAAAAATGTAATTGTATATTTATATGTTCAAGCTAGATAATATCGATAGGCATAAATATTAACATTGGTTGATCATGGAAAAAGAATCATTTGACCTGAAAACATTGAAATCACTCTTCCATTGTAGGTTCAATGTATCTGTTAATTTTATCCAATGTTCGCTCGCGTTTTATGTATTAGTAAAAGGTAGATTGAGGGATACTTGACCATTCTTACAAACTATCCGTTCCCATACATATCTTTCTTGTTTATACTGTTAATTCGGTAGTTTAAATGGTTCCCCTACTTGTAATAATTCTTATTCCATCATCCCTTCCTCTTATGCATGTTCCTCTTTGAAACTTTTTTTCATTTTGAACAGTTCGTCTATTCCCATCATCCATAAAATTCTGATTGAATTCTATATACTTGCGGCATTTCAGCGCATATTGTAAGATATTGCAACCGACTATTTTTGAACTATATTACCTGAGCTTAGTTTTTAATATCTTTTTCGTAATATCACACAATATTTTGACTTCATTTCTTTGTCAATGAAGTCATAAAGTATAATAATTTGAGCCGAAATGTTCCAAGTCTCAAACTTTTTTATGATTGACTGAATGATCGTAGTATATTGTTTGGATCTCCCAATAATTCTTCGATAATGTCTCCAAAAGCAAGAAAAATGGTAAGTACATTTCGTCCAGTCAGCATATGTTATGAAGACTTCAGTATTATTACTAATAGTAGTATCAATAACATAAAATATGGAGAGAATGCTATATGATCACAATAATGAAATATCAATATGCACGTGACATGAAATAAAACAACGTAATTACTTCACGTTCAGTATCCTCAGGTAAATCAGTACAATGAATAGCATTTTTGACTTTAGTAACTCCAAATCTAGCTCTTAGTGTATCCGGTCGTAAGTATTTTGCAATTTCCTGTATAGAAAGAAAAACATCAATTTCAACAAATGAAATTTCCAGATAGATTTCTGCCAGATAATTGTGGCGGAATACCGAAAACCTAGTTTACACGCATGTTGGTACTAATCACCAAGACGTACCCGTAGATTTTAAGGAACTGGCGATTTCCCAGAAGTTTAGGTCAACACTAATTAATTGACATGAACGTTTTTACGATCTAAATATCAATAAACTTTTAAGCATTCGAATAGATTTGACAGTTCATATGCATAACTAATTACTGAAAACAAGTCAAAAACAGTTGAAATGTTAATGGTCCATAATTTAATCAGGTTTTCACTGATAAATGAAGCCTTTTTGTTTCACCACAGTGCATATTCTACATTCACTATCCATCAACCACACTTATTTCATTATTTTAGAGTGGGTTTGGAAATCAACAGAGCATGAGTTGTCCTGAAGTCAACTATTCATATCGCTGCCTCCAATCTTATAGATTGTTTTATCTAACTCAGTGACTTTAAACACTTTCTAGAAGATTCTCCTATAACTCTAGTTATCTGTGATTTGAGATGTTTCTTTTCTCATGTTGAACCATTCTTCACCAAATACTTAGCCCATCACAACAAACATGAAGTACTTAAACCACTGAGCCATGATTTTGACATGAAAATGATAAACCGTTAGTGGAAAAATGTATTTAGAACTTTAACAAATCGCAATTTCAGGAAACGGGTGATGATGTTATTAATTACGAAACCAAGAAGTAATAGTGGTTTTGTTATCAGAAACTAAATCAATTAATTTGGGACTGAACATAGATCTTGGCTATCATTATTGGTGAGCACGAAAGTACTTTTCTTTGTAAATACACATGTAAGATATAGACTGACATTTTATCTGAAGCAAATTGAAAGAATCAGCGATGGATCTATGAGTGATTCGGATCACATATTGTAAATTCTACCACATATAGTTGATGTCAAAAAGTACAGATTTAATGTTTTTATTAATTAACAATGAGAAAAATCCATTAAATAATATATGCAAACGAAAACTCACTGGGTCTATTGGTCCAGTGAACTCCCGGAAAGCTTGATGGACATTTAAATTGGGGTCCGGAATATCTATTTCCAATGCTATACAAGGTCCTGAAGACAATTGATCCAACATCTCTGGATATTCTTGTACTACACCTTTATAAACCTCTAAAAAATCAGCTGCATCTGCTTTCGATAAACGATACAAACGAGCTGCTGTCACGCGAAATCCTTTTTCATTAATTGCACTCCAAATTTTCCCAGTAAGACCTATAACATGAATTAAATTTGTAATCACTTAGTAAAGTGGTAAGCATGAATGATTTCAAAGAGTTTACACATATGAATCATAAAACGTAGCCTATCCTTTTTTGCCTGAACTTGACTTTGGTTTGTGGGACATTAATTTGTCATTTATTTTGCAGATTGTGGCATAAACAGTGTTGAATTGAAAAGAAAACTGGCTATTCACCTGTCCGATGGGATTTAGGTCCACACATAATATCTGATGGATTTTTTCTTTTAATTGTGTATGTGTCATTAATATTATTTGAACTTCACAGGAGTTAGCTACAATACACATTGCACTTTTCATCACCAAAAGGTAAACCACTGTAACAATAATTGTTTAAAGACTGAAAATATTCAGCAATAAACTAAATTGGTTGAAAATTGTATCAGGTGTAGTTATTGAAAAACAATACAAATATGTTATCGGTTACTTTATTGTTTAACTCTTCAACATATAAGATATTGTTCAATGATATAACTTACAGTACAAACAATAGATACTACGTGAAAGACTACCAAGTAATCTCTTTGACAAAAATGAATAAAAGCACGAATGTGTACGTTTACATTTAGGTGTATTACTGATTTAGTTACTTGCTTAAATGTGAGACACGAAGCTGGAATAAGTAATATCGGTAATGGTATTGAATAAAACAACTCAGCTGTAAATAGGCTTAACTTTTCTATGAATGGTTTCGTTCAAGGGTTACATAAGATTGCATTAGTAGTATACACCTGGACATAAAACCCTGAAATCTGTATAACAAAGCGTGCGTTCACGCTTTCAAAATTTTACATAACAACAGTTGCTTGATAAACTTCAGAATTTCTAGTTTTAATCACAAATATCTCACCACAAAATATTTGTACTAGTGTTTAAAAAACTGACTCCTAATATATTGTATAAATATTTACTGTAAAATTCTCTAAAACAAGTATTCACAATTCATTGTGAGTAGTGTGGGATTAAGTAAAGTGTCACTTTAAACATTAATTTTTCAGAGCTTTTAATGATGTATAAACGGATATTCGAAACTGTTTCTTATCCTTGCCCAGGGGTGGCTGTCTTCTTGTGAATGATTTAATCACTCTCACCTAACATGTAACAGAGAAAGAACAACTCTCACTAAAGTCATTCTGTGATTTAAACCAAATAAATTATTGGAAATGTTTAGCCATCAACTTTTGTAAATTTCAACCTATAGGTGTTTCATCGACGATATAATATCTGTCTCCACCGTGCTTTAGAATATATGAATTTTACGCAAACTAAAGAACTAAATTACCGTCAGATACTGCGTGTGGTCGTATAACACACAATGTCGTGTTCTTTAGTAATGCTGCTCCATGAAAATTTGGTCCACCAGGATTTCCAAATATTTTATTGGCTTGTTTTAATGAGTCACCGACATTTGACGTGATCATAAATAAATCAGGATTGGATAAAATGTTTTCACTACTTCCTTTTGGTCCATAAATGAATTCATATAGAAGTGAGCACACATTTGTACCCATTACCTCCAAAGCGATAAGTTGTTTTCCAGTCAGTTCATTTAATAATGTACTGAATAAAACAAACAGTTTGAGAAAAGATTTCATTTGGCATGAAGGTCAGTAGTTATTTAAACAGAACGGGATCACTCTGGACCTCAAAATCTACCAACTCACTTTAATCACTGAAGTGGATATGCTTTTGCGCCTTATTCAACTATGTATATTATTGTGAAACTAGTCAAATTGAAAAGATATAAACTTAGGAAGTGTCAAACTGCTGTACAGTAGACTAAAGACTACATTTTAAGCACTGGACGACAGTTTTGAGTACTGCTTTATCTATTTTAACTGTTCATGACCGTATAGTACCTCTCACTATCAAACAAGACATTTATTCAAATACTACGAATCATATAATTAAGGTTAAGAAACTTGAGTTACTGACAAAGACACGAAGCAATTAAGTGTTCACTACCAGATTATTATAGAATCAACGCTGAGACATATTTAAACAGCAACACCTTAAATAGTTATTCAAACTTCAAATCATTGACACATATTGTTTGAGAGTTGTATTAATCTACATTGAAATCCAACTTGCAAATCGAGGCATTAAAGTTTTCAGACGATATAACTGAAATGCTTTTTAGATCTGGCTAGATGCCTATGTCAGCTCAGTTCTTCAATATCACATCCTGAATCTTGTGGCTAATGAATCTGTTATGGCGTTTCTTTATCTTTTTTGTTATTATAATTTTTATGTCTCGGTTTTTACAGTTATTAATTTCTCGTAATTCCGTGGATCGAAAGATCTTTAACCGGTACATAAATGTGTAAAAATCAACTTTGTTTCCATCTCTCTGTTTGGGCAAAACATTAGTTCTTGCTATCATACTGAAATAACGTATACCGTATTAACACGCCAAAATAAAACCAATACTAAACTAAACTCTTCACCTAATAAGAGTTAATCTAATGGGTTACAATAATAACGTAGATTTCAATGTAAAAGCTTATTGTCTGTTTTGACAGGATTACTTTAGTTAGTAGTAGGAACTATTTTAGCAGTTAATGCTATTTAAGGTTCATGCATCAGCTATCAGATTTACTCTATTTCTCTGATTTATCGCTAATAACTGACTCAATAATGTTCAAACGGCAATATTGCTAGTGCAGTGTAGCGTCCTTTGAATTATGAAAATATAATAAGCTAGTAGAAAAGAATAAGAGGTACCATCACAATATGAAGAAATCATAGTCATCCAAAGAGAATCAAGTGGGTAATATAACAGAATGAAATGACATGTAATATTCAATATATCACATATAACGCAACAAAAACTACGTGTAATAACTTTTACACCTCGGTTTTTATTTCAGTTCTTTGTGACTTCATTGACAAATATTTTTAAACAGAGGTTAATACTTTATACACAACATACGTATGAGACTTTCAAAGTGATAGGATTTAAATCTTATTTTGGACAGGTAAATCATAGCGAACTTTTGGCAGTATATCGTCTAAATAATTATTTTATCATGACATATATTCTGATTTAAAATCCAACATTGCTTTCACACAAAAAAGAATGCACATTTCAGTCTTGAATTACGTTCAGAAAAATCATAAGACTTACGGAATGCTTGAAAGAATCGTGTAGTTATCTAAAAGGGATTTTAATTCATCTGATGTGAAACGCATCATTTTTAGATTAATAATTCTAAGTGATTTGTCCTCCAACATTCCTATAATTTCACCAGCCCTGAAAACGGAGGCTGGAGGGATAAAAACAACACATCTTTACAACCAATATCATGTAAAAAGTGTATATTTACCTTTCTGAACGACTTAAAAATTCACGTTTAGTGAACTCATCCCCGTAGTCCACAATTTTTAACGAGCGAGAAAGTATAGTGACCGTGCTGCCTAGATAAAAGTCAGATAATTTCAGTCCTTCAATCCTAGTAGGTTTAAGAAAAAGCCTATTAGTTTTCTCCTCATGCTTCGGGAGAAATAAAGAAATCAATGAAGCTTACCATTTCCACAGAAGAAATCTTTGTGTGATATATGAGTAGAAATCTTCTGATCAAAGATGATATCGCATCAAACCATTCAACCAAAAAGCAGTATGATGGGTCCGTTTTACTCTAAAGGTATTAATAAATGTACAAGTACTTACCATACTCTGTGATGTTTATTATTTCATATGTTTTCGTCAAATCTTAAAGTACTTTGCTTGCTAGGGGGGGTTTAAGGAGCAATGTGGTAGGGAATCTGGAAAAAACGAAAGAGAAAATGTTAGCCAACGACTTGGTGAGAGCATAGAAGGCATTGACATCTAATAATAAAAGTCATCAACAACAATGAGAAACAATGCAAGTATGAGTGCTAAAACAATCTACTAGTCGAGACTAACATCTGATAGAATAATGTTTTGACCACGTTATAGTTCGTTCTTTTAAATTGTTGTGCGTGATCGTCTAAGTGATAACAGCACTTTTAGTCAGTCAAACAAATATTCAAATAACATGTTTGTAGAAAACTTAATAATAAATAAATTTTTCTATAAAATAAGCCACCCGAACACCAAACGTAGAAACTTCTAGCAAATTTGCTTTAAAATGATACTACTAGAGACAGGTTTGATATCGAGTAGTAAAATTCCCTCTACCTATTCAGTAGATAGGGTCTTTCACCATAAGATCCCCTGCTTATTGTCAACGGATATTAAGTGAATCTCAAGCTCGTCCCTACTTTGTCAGAAACTCAGTTCGTTCGGTTATCGCCTAAGCCTTTTCGATATTAACGTTTTCATGATTTTGCAAACTAACATAATTCTTTTACCTTCAATTACCTCTCTTGTAGTTGCTTCTAGGTATGAAGTATCTCATTAGAGTATCAGTCAGTTACATTCAATTTAGAGCATATTACTGATGTGCATTGACCAAAATAGCCACACCGTATTAGCACAATGTGGTAGAAATAACAAGCCAAACCACTAAAATCGATGAAAATAGCTCAGTAATAATATCAATAAAAAAATATGGAGATTTGCGACGAAGTCCAAAAACACAGAACGAGATGTGACTTATAATAGAATAGTGAAACGTAAGGTTCACAGGAATATAAATGATGGATAATCCTGAACATTTGTGACCTTTTCTGAAACATTTCGTAAAACATCTCTGACCACTGACCGCGTTTATCTAATGGTTGTACATCAAGTATTATATATATATATATATATATATGTCTCAGTTCAACCGGCAGCCTTCGTGGACTTCTGCCATGTTGTTTCTGGCTGCTTCTGGGTCCGAACCATGTTAAGGACTGATCAACCAGCAATAGCTATCTGTCATCTCCATGGTTTCGGTAAGACATCCAACGCTCAGTGGTCAGTCTTCTAACGTAAAAATAAATTGGGCTTGATTGTTGGTTTGACAAGCGTTCACAGTTATTTCACGGGAAATGTAATTATAAGGATTAAATAGAGTCGAGTTTATGTAGTGTGGACAACAGTTTGCCGGAATTATCGGCTGCTCCAAACACTTGTGAACCACGATCAATTACGAAATGCCTTCACAGAGTGGACACGACGTTTTTCGATTGTATTACTCGATGGATGACACACGATATCTGGAATATGACTCTCTTGCATTGTTTCGGTTTCAGATACAGCTGAATTACTCAAGGACAGTTCGACTAATAGGAAACAAGCGTTAATGCAGCGAACGTCGACGAGCGACAAAGTATAACTGAACAAGTTAACGGTGCCACACTTCGACTCTCAGGAGGTTTAAAAAGTTTTTCGTCAGGGATCTGAACTCCTGTGGCATTATGGCGAAATTCAGCACAACTACACTTATCTTTATTACTATTATAATAGACCTGATCACAAAATTGTTAATTTAAAATAATGTGACTCTCTAATCCACCGGATCTTACTTGAAAGTCATACCATTGTCTATATTCATTCATCTTATAGTGACCATCAGCAATATGATGTTTAGCGCTTCTGAAGAACGCATTAGGGCTGGAGACAGAATAATATTTAATGTGAATAGGGTTGCGTTGAGCAGAATGACTACGCATGAAAGGTTGAGACTTGTCTACCGGTACATCATTCTTACGTTCACTATTACTGAACTCTTTGTGTAAAATGTGAAATGCGAATTTTCTCAGTTGTCTTATGTCCAACTCCAAAGATTGTATGGTTAGGAACCTGAACCCCTACAAAACTTAATCAGTCGGCGTACACATGAGATGCGTTTAGATAAAACACTCCACCAATATCTACACCCAACCTGTCTTAGGATCTATTATACATGTTTTTAAACAATATGGCTGATCAAGTGTTTAGATAATCGATGTCAACTTTTATATTACTTTCTTCTCCAGCACGGCTCCAATTCAGTCCTTACAATAAATATTTTTGTATGTCTTTAATATTCATGCTAACCTAATTTATATTTACTGGACACATCCTAGTTGTAGGATTTCGGTAGCCCATCTGTACGAGTGTAGTACATGTGATGCTGCGCACCCCTGACAACAACTCACAGGATTACCCCATATACCATTCGATATATCGACAATTTACCAAAAATACCTTTGAACCATTTAATCTCTGACTTCTGATACTACTGAGATTTGGATTCTCGGTCATAAGGCTGTTATGGACAACAGTGCTGTCAGAGAACGAATATCCGCGGCATTTTTACAATCGTTGCGAAGGTTATCTTCATTAGAAGTAAACCTATAAGTGACTCATAAGTTCGGAAGTCGGTCTGGCAAGTAATCAGAACGAAGATGTAATCACCATTTTCACAATCTTTGTAAATAATAGTGATCAGTGTTTTTCTGCTGGCTGTATCGTATCGCTGCAGTATTTAGTCTTTCTGCTTTGAAGTACTGTAATTTTTGTGAAGATCCAAATGTTTGCGTTAATTGTTTGGGATACGTGCATCTCTCCGTTTCTATAACTACTACTACTACTGCTACTACTATTTATAGGTCGACTGCACAGATCGATGCGTCTGTAAGATCCAAACCTAAATTCCAATTGGTTTGGTTGCTGAATAACTGGCGAATAAAAGTAAAGAGCGAACACTCAATATGGCAGCTGCCAAAATAATAACAATTAAAACAAATTAGATACAATTCAAGAAAAAATATAGAAACCCAGTGAAAGCAACAGAAAAAGCTGAGAAAACTATTATGAAATCAATCACCACAATCAAAAATGGCATCAAAAATACTGACAAAAATGTACAAACAAAGAAAACATTAAGACGCTATGAATGTATGCATGGAGGGATTTTCGCATACGAAACGTTCAAAATGAATTTTACAGCATCCTTTCAGATATTCTTACGTTTTTTATGGGATAAAATGATAACCCGTCTTGTTTTAAATAGTTTTTTGAAATATCGTACACCAGCGATATGTCACCTGGCACATAGAATCTTCATCTAAGATGAACCACAATCATCCTTTTAAAAAAAAGCGGCAAGACTAAACTATACCGCCGAACCAATCAGAAGCTTTCTCAGGTTTTCAAGGTCACGGCGCTAAGTTCGGTACTTGGTGCTTGCGTACGATCGGTTTACAGCGCATTTTAGGGAAGACGTGATAATTCAGCGTCTACAAGAGAAGTGATCATAGGGTTTTGGCGCGAAATTCAATTATCCATTTGGATAAATAGAGTTTTGGCATTATAGCTGATGTGAGTTCGTGATGAAAACCCTAAGTATAATTCCTAGCCTTAACCATGAACTGTGATTCATAGTTTGAATTCTTCACATAGGTTTATACCCTCATTTGATCTTAGTTATTATGTTGACACTCTCAGGATCACCCTAGCGTCGCTCAAAGGTCGTCCATAATTTATAGTCTCATCCTTAACCCTAAACCTTAACTCTAACCCTAAACCGTAAACCATACCAATATACCAACAACATTGAAGCTATGTGGTTGAGGCTAAAAGAATTTTTGAGACCTTATCATGGTTTCAGAGGTCGACTACTATTGAGCCATATGGATGTGTTCCTGTACCGTATGCACTATGATTTTAGAACTTCTGAACCTATATCTGACCTTGAGAAGTTTTTGAGTCATGTAAAAGAATGGTATCCCCTTTAATTTTTGAGTTTTGTATTATATATTTCGCTGTATACTCACTATCTTCTGATTGGCTAATATTTCTCAAGGTCATTTAAGATTCGTTCAAAGGTCGGCAGTATAATTTAGTCTCGCCAAAAAAACATATGACAGAAGTCTCAGGTTTCAGTCGTCAACATTGTTTTGTTCTGGGAGTCTATTGGTAGTGAAGCAAACAAGTGCTTTGAGGTTACTGTAATATGTGGCAGCCGGTAGATTTCAGCTTTACTCAGTTCGAATTTTACATTTAGATAACATCTATACCTTTTCATTTGTAATTACATCCTGGAATACTGCTGTTTTTGACAATATTTACCCTAAGAAACGCACCATTTCTTACACAGTGAGTCTGGGTCTTCTTTTCAAATTGAAATTTTAGTCTTGGTGAACACACCTGCTAAGCTAACATTCCTATTCTACAAAGGCTAACCGCACAGTATGTACAAGGTGTATGGTAACATTTTACACCAGCTTCTAAAGTGTTTTATGTTCCACTTTAAAAAAGTAAAATCTTTGTGTAATATTTGGCGAATACATACTTATCTTCTGTAAAGACGATTGTGGAGTTTGTGACAGGTTTGAAAGGACTGTCGCTCTATGTTCATTTAGAAGCTAAGCAAACGCGTAATTGTTGTGGTGTCCCTTTCTTTTAATTTACTGGTATTACATCTTAGACATTGCTCACGTATTATGGCATGTTCTAGGTAGCAACTGTGAGATTAGATGCAGAGCACTCCATCAAGGCAGGATCTTTATCGGAGGAGACCGTTAGGACATGTATTACTCATTTCCTTCTACCAGCTACCGTGGCGCGCCATGATGGTTGAAATAGGTAGTAAGAAGTCTAAGGGCGCAACGATTTGTTTCCTTCGGTAATGTATACAGGAACCCGAGTCTGTAGGTTCTTCATGAAAAGGACATAAATGATTGCTATATTACTTCTTAGCGTCACCTATTACAAGTGAACTGGATGCCATGAAGCTCGTATTCTATGAACATCTTACGACAGTTAACTTGGCAAACAAAAATAGTATCAGACTTACAAATTCATTGAGGGACAGTTTAATCAATAAAAGAATATAAGATTAGCATCTAAATCAGGTATTTATTTGCAACTTTCACATTGATAATTCTAAGCTGTAGTCGTCATTATGTTTCCCAAAACTAAGTGGTGAAACAGGTAAGTTATAAAAAGTGGAAACAGTTGTGTAATTTGTAATGTAGCCTCAGTCTACTTTTGAAAACTTTTGGAGAAGGTACTGTTACTAAGGTCTTCGATATGTAGTTCCATAATCAAATGGCTTTGACAACGCAGTAATCATTCAGGAGTACTGTGAGGGCACACCCCTGTCCATCCTACATCAGTAAATAGTATTGGTTTTAATCAACAACATGGAATTATCAGCAAGCAATATTTCAGTAGGTTTCTACGACTGTTTTTAAATCGTAAAAAAGAAGATAGATAGGCTCACGTACATACGCACGTAAGATAAGTAAACAAACTAATGAAATGTCCTCAAGGAAAGCAAGTTTAATGCGACTGTAGTTTGACAACAGCCTCGTGTGTATAAGCTAAAGATCAGGTCAACTCTAAGAACCTGTGCAATGAATGGTATGTGCTAACTGCACCGTTGAACAGTTTTACATATTTTCTATTTATATATCCTAATGTATTATCGTCTCATTTCACGGTAAGTTATACTAAATGATTCGGTATCTGATAAAATATCGTTGATACTAGTTAAATGGGACTTCAATGTCTATCCACAGCACGTTGCATCTGAGAAGTTGAGTACTTCTCTTTTAGAACAGTATATTGCCCTTCTCAGGGGAGCAACAGCAGCCGGTTGGCTACCCAGCTGTTAGAGTTAATGGTGGAGAAAATGTATAATATTTGTGATATTGAGATACGGTTAAACCCAGATGCATAGTCTACAAACGCCCACCGAACATACTTATCACCATTTTATCAAATTAAACACTATATAGGATGCGCAGCAACAGCAGCATTCAAGATATTTCTATCATATTTGTAAGTGGACTGTGTCGGATCACTATTTTCATTTGAGGCAGACCTATTTGGGAGTTGCTACAGTTTGTTTGTCGTTTTCAGTAACGGCTGAGTTATCATTATGGGTGCAAATCACTACTGTCCTATGTGTAACTTCTCGATTAAATGAACTAGCTATATGTTAGGACGAGAGGGAATATAACAAATATGAGGTATTTCAAACACACGCCTTAATTTCTTCTGTACTGTGGAAATTCTAAGCTCTAAGCTTCAGCTTCCGGAAGCTAGATACTCTACAATGCTTCACACTGATCGTTTTCTAAATTCCACGCTTAAGGACATTGACGAAAACAGATAATTAAGGATTTCCAATTGCTAAATTTATATGCCTCGTTAGTTGCTGCCAATGCGATTATTGTATTGACTAAAATGAGTTATACGACCAACAATATACCTAACAAACTAGGTGTCTTAATTATCGTTTCATTTGCAAAGAATTGTTACTTGAAATGGCCGAATATAGATAATCAAGCCTTTAAACTCTGTAAACAAACTATAAGCCAATATATCTTACCAAAAAGTACAAACGATGTTGTATCGAAACTAAAGTATACATTCATCTAACATCATTAAATGGTTTACCGGACAACTGCCAGACCTAAAATTAGCCCTAGGCCTTTCACCATTTTTCACTGACCGTCTACTATTGACTTTTCTAATAGTATATAATCTGACCATGTCATTCGCGTGTCTAAGTAAATATAATCTGACATGGTGGATATAACTTCACAGTGTAATCCATTTTTTACCAGAAATTACAACATTGTGTGAAAAATTCATTGACCATCTGAGCGTAGACGCGACCACTACTCGAGGTTGCTATTCACTTTTTCGATGTGACTTGAATGCATATTTCACTTTATGAGGAGATAAACCGTAGAATTCATTCTTGAGGAAGTGTTGATATTTTATTCCGGCCTTTCATTTCAACGTAAGTCTGACTGCTCTTTATCCAAATAAAACTGTAGTAATATGTCTGTATTTACTCTTTGAAATGTTATATATTGTTCTGTCCATTGACCTTGTTAAAGAAGTCGTATTGTAAAATAAACAACACGTTGGTTTAAAATTATTGATTTATTGGTTGACTGGATCAGTATTTTTAGTTGAACAGTTGCAGCTGGGCAGATGCTGATTGGGCTGAGAATATATGCACATCCCATCGGAGAATTATTCCAACAGCATTCCCATCAACGCGCACTTTTCGAACGGGAATTTTAGTCCTAACGTGATTTACATTTCTCAAACTTTTGTTTTGTTCTTACGCAACAAAAGTACCATTTCCGATCTAAGGAATCTATTCTGAACTATACGTTCGGTAGAATACTTCTTTTTTTGTGTTTCAACTTAATAGTTAACTGTGGTTTTGCCTCAGCTCACTATCGGTTTTTTTATAATTTCCACGTAAAGACTAGCTTTAGCTTATCGTTAACTGTTTTTATACATTTTCGCCAGTTTTTGTTTACTGTGTGTTTTTTTCTAACGGTCCTAAATTTACTGCTTGTATTTTTAAGACAGTCTAAATCACTAGCCATGAAAAATTCATGCAAAAGACCTGGTTTCCGTTTCGCTGTTACATCTGGCATGCTATGTGACAACTGCAAAGGTTGGTTCCACGAAGCATGTACAGATCTAACAGCAGCAGCCTATAGCAGACTCAGCAAGTCTGATCGTAGGTGGGTATGTGTTACCTGCAATACTGATACCATAGTTATGTTGGGTACCATCATTACTTTACTAACAGGTCTGAGAGATAAGTTGTCTGAGAATTTGGTAAATGATGGTATCATGACGGGTAACAAAACTGGAACGCATAGGGCAAACAAGAAAAAGGATATTGACAGGTCAGTTATCGACGGTGCTGTTAACAGCACGAGTGATGATGTGCTGAAACTCAGCACCATCTTAACATCGACTGTCATCGATTCCCTCAGTAAACTTGGGTCCCCCAGGGAGGAGTCCTTGAATGAGACAGTGGTTCCCAAAAATCCTGTAGGTGGTTGGACTCACGTTAACAGGAGTAAAAAGGCCCAAGCGTCCCCGCCGAAACTGAACATCCCAAGTACCGTGCGGAAATCAGTTGATGCTTTGGCCGCACAATCTACCCCCAAGACTGTCCGCCCGGTCATCACTGAGCCCAGGAATCGAAAACGCGCTTCGACATCCAAACAACAAGATCCCAAACCTAGACGCCCTGGAAAACCTGGGAAATCAATTACGGTTCGTGACGACTCTGTCATAATCATGAACCTTATTGACAACCCCGACCTTCCTCTCAGTTTGCAGGACAAAAATGATAGGGTGCTCTGGGGAGAATTAAACAAGAGGCTTGAACCCCCTAGAATAGAGCCTTTGACCGTCACACGGCTCACTCGGGGGAAGGACTCTAACCACCTAAGCCACCCGAGGCTGCTTCGTGTTATACTTAAGAATGCCTCCGATGTAGAGGACGTCCTGCTAGCCAGTCACTTACTGAAATCCGATGGGGACGTAAGAATACTGCCCGACATACCGTATTCTGAACGAAATCTCATCCGGAACATCCCTAAGGAATCTCGCGAGGCGTTTTTCCGTGGACGAAATAACATTGTGCAAGGTGTGCCGGAAAATATGGACCAAACTCAAGCAAACTCTGATATTCGGGAATGGAAATTCATTAAGAATTCCTTAAAACTCAAGAACATGTTGACCCAACAGGTAATGCGACTAGCCAAGAGAGACGGAGACTCTAGGCCCCGGCTATTGAAGATAACCTTCCCCTCCTCCCACACGGCGGCTGCAACTCTGGAAGCATTTCGTGCCAATAGACGTCGATTGCCAACTGGTATCCATATGCATCCGGATAGGCCCCATGACAGCAGGATCAAGCACAAACGAAAGCTGGAGCTGACAATTCCACTCGTGGACTGTCTTGATCATAAAAAAAACGTGTAAAGGACAGGGACTACCAACTCGGTAAACATCGTATAGGTAGGCTACCTGTCCACTCGCGCACGGCTCATATAGACAAACAGGAAGAAGCTCACGCGTTCCAAATTGAAGGCATAAACTGCCTATACACAAACGCCGCGAGCTTGCCAAACAAAATGGGTGAGCTACGTGAACTTAGCAACGATAATGATGCCCATCTGATAGGAATATCCGAAACTTGGATAACATCTCAGTTTACGGACCAGGAGCTAGCAATAACTGGGATGTCTTTATTTCGCAACGACAGAAAAACATGAATGGGGTGTGTGGTAGCAGTATACATACGGTCATGGCTGGATACGCACCAACTTCACAGCCAAGAGTTTCTCAATCTTGATGAGTCAGTATGGTGCTCAGTAAGATTGTCTACCACCTCGAGGTGCCTAGTTGGGGTCGTTTACAGGAAGCCCACTGCCGACATCGAGTATGACAAACGTCTGCTGGAAGGATTAACTCGCTCTACGCGTCTCGGATTCTCTCAAATCCTGATTCTAGGGGACTTCAATCTTCCCAGAATCAACTTCGTGGAACATACATACATTGGAGGTGACAACTCTATTGAAGCTCTGTTCTTCAACCTCATCGGCGACCTGGGATTATTCGAAAATGTGAAGTCGGCAACTCGTTGGAGAAACAGTCAGACGCCGTCGCGCTTAGACTGGGTATTCACAAATGGAGAATTCCTAGTTGACGACCTCTCAATCCTGGCTCCCCTGGGGAAAAGTGATCACGCCGTCTTATCATTCAGCTTTGTCAGCAAAACGGAGCTACGATATCCTACTAGCAACAAGCGCTGGAACTTCAAACGGTTAAATGTGTTAGCTTTACAGGACTATCTACAACAGGTGGATTGGGATGTTCACCCTCAACTTGAAGTGGATGCTCATTTGGATTTTTTACTGCACACGATCTTATGTGCTACTGAGCATTCAGTTCCTAAAATGGTCCCAAAAAGCTACAAGCAACCTCCAATCATCAAGAACCGCACTCGTCGTTTGCTAAGCCGCAAAAGGCACTGTTAGGCCGAATATAAACGAACTGACAATAACGACGCATACAGGCAATATAAACGCATAAGGAACATATGTTCAAAGGCAATAAGAGAAGACAGGCTTCAGTTCCAGACCAAGCTTATCGATAAATTCGTCTCCAATCCGAAAAGCTTATTCAGTTACGCAGCTTCTCTTCGACAAGGCAAAACTGGAGTTTCCCAACTGCTTGGTCCTAATGGCCCGATCAATAACGACGGTGATGCCGCTAACCTTTTGGCTGAACAATACTCTCAGACATTTCAGCTGACCCACATCAACGATACTGACGAAAGCTTCACCTGCACCTGTACAGGACTTTCCGAAGTGGACCTGAGTTCTGACCTTGTGCTCCGTAAACTGCAGCACCTAAGAAAAGACACTTCTCCCAGTCCGGATATGGTTGATTCCACTGTTTTGAGGGAAGCAGCTTCAATCCTGGTGACACCACTTAGCGTGATGTTTGCACACTCTCTAAGCAGAGGCAAACTACCAGAAATTTGGAAGCTGGCCCACATCACACCAATTTTCATAGGAGGTCGACGCAGTGAACCCTCAAGCTACCGACCAGTGGCCCTTCTCTCCATACCTTCCAAAATTATGGAATCCCTGATATACGATGGTATACTAGAATACTTAACATCCTCAAAGTTCTTCTTACCTCAACAGCATGGTTTCAGAAAAGGTCATTCTTGTATGACCAACCTGCTGACTGCGGTGGATAGATGGACAACCATCCCTGATCGCAAGGGGAAGGTTGACGTCATCTACCTGGACTTCTCAAAAGCTTTTGATAGGGCCAACCACGTATGTCTTTACAAGAAGCTTAGACGATTGGGTATAAAACCCCCTTTGATTGATTGGCTCTCTTCATATTTAGAAAACTGACACTTCAAGGTCAGGGTTAACTTCACTCTCTCTCAGGCTATGGAATGTCCTAGTGGGGTCCTCCAGGGCTCAATACTAGAACCTCTTCTCTTCTTGATCTACATTAACGACCTTCCCCAACAAGTCTCATCTGACTTATTGCTTTTTGCTGATGATGTGAAACTTTGGAGAGAGAGATACGTAACCATAAGGATATACTAGCACTTCAGGAGGATCTGACTCGACTTCAAAGTTGGGCAGACGACAACGGACTTACCTTCAACACTTCAAAGTGCAAAGTAGTCCATCTGCGACATGGTGCAGACTATAGTTATAACTTAGGTAACTCCTCTCTAAAAGTATCACGATTCGAAAAAGATTTAGGAGTGTTGGTACCCTACGACCTGAAGTCGTATGCGAACTGTGACAAAAACGCCTTTCAAGCAAACCTTGCACTGGTAACATTGAAGCGCATTTTTGGCCAGTTTGACGATAGAACCATCCACATAATCTTCAATAGTTTTATTCGCCCCCAGTTAGAGTACGGAAACATAGTATTTCCTCCCTCCCTCTAAAAGGATAAGGACACTCTGGAAAGTATCCAACGTCGAGCAACGAAATCAGTTCGGGGACTCAAATTCAAACATTACAAAGAGCGCCTCCAATCACTTAACCTTTACCCGTTAGAGTACAGGCGTCTTAGAGGTGACTTTCTTATGACTTACAGTATCCTTAATACTTCTGGTCATCCCCTTAAACATCTTCTTAAGCTTAGTCACAACACTAACCTAAGAAGTAACACCCAGAAGTTGGAGACCCAACATAGCAGAACAGACTGAAGACACAATTTGTACCCCGTTAGAGTTGTCAAGTGCTGGAATTCGCTGCCGACTGAGCTAGTCCAAGCGACTTCCCAGGAGTCCTTCAAAAGAAAACTTGACTTATTCTTAAGGACTAAGGATAACATATTATTATGATCTACCAAATTCTTTTTTTCCTCTATTATCGTTCATATACCTAGGTTTTTGCCTGGAGGTATTGGTGATCCACTGCTACTAGACACGGAAGCCCGTTAAGCGAAAACTTCTATTCCGTCCTCAACCATTTGAACCATTTGAACCACTAACTGATCGAGTTGGCCACTATTTCGCCTTTTTCCACGCGAGACGTTTTCTGTGCAACTCAGGCTTCGAAATTTCAGAATTAAAAATTTCCTATCTCTGGTCATGGAGATTAAGGTTTACCACTAAAGTATTGTATATTGTCTCGTAACCTTGAGACTGCTTCAAGGTCTCTCACTCTTATGAAGTTGTATGCTGTAACGTTGGTAACAGTAAGTTGGGGCAATTGTTTAATTTGAAGATTATTAATTTGTAAATCACTATGTAGTGTTTAGTGTTTTCTGTTAGTTGGTTGCTCATCAGGCTGAAAAAAATATATATGAATCCCACCAACTGACTTCATTATTAGCTCAGGCAGATGTTCGAATTATATACTGCTAACTTACATTGAGGTGCTTGTCTTGCATTTAATCTTTGCATAAGTAGAAATCAGAAATGCATGCTAGACAGTAACAACTAAAAGCGGGCTTTTTCAGATGAAATAAGTGCGTCAGTACTTTGAAATACTGAATGTGCGTGCATGCACTAACGAGATTCTCATGAGGTTCTCGTTTGAGCTAAGAGTCTTTCCTCAAATATGTGCGTAGACCTCGCACTAGGTTTTGGATTTCAGTCATTTACAATGTGGACGCCTACGCTTTGCAGGAGGACAGACATTTTTGGTGTGTCCACCTTATAACTAGGATCAAACGAGCGTTATAAACCTGTGTGAGGTATTAGAATTCTGATTTAGAGCCGATGGTCAAGGTTAAAGATCAGAATGAGGGTTTTCATCACGAAAATATCAGCTGTAATGCCAAAACTATTTAACCAAACGAATGAGTGAATTTCGCTCCAAAATCTGAGACCTGTTATCTTATACCTGATTGGTTCGTCCATTAATTATAGTTTCGCCGACAATTTTTACTGTGCCAGATTTAGTACTATAACAAAAGCTTGTCCTCCTGTATAGAAGAAGTGATGCATTTCCATCTTTTAGCAGTCAGTTCTACTGGCCATAGTAGTGGAAGACTAATGGAGATGTGGTGTTGTGAAGTTACTTCTGTAAAATACTACCAACTGATGGTGGTAAGAGTCTAGTCATTATTTCCAAGTCTTACAGCTAGTGAATCTATATAGCTCAGAGGCTGTACAGATGAACAAACTTTGATGTCCACATTTACGTCTAAGAAGTTCCCTGACCTATTTCGTTGTAAATGACAAACGATTGGTTCGTTCGCATGAGGTTATCCATGGTATAATAGAGGATATTTAAATTTAAACCACCCTTTTTCATTAAAAGAGTTAATATCAGCTATACATAATGCTGAAGTAGCTCAATTTAAATAGATAAAATGTCTGTTCGGACAATGTTAAGTTCAATCACAAACTATCATAGGCTTTAATCCAAAAATAACAGAGTTACCTAACCACTTTGTAAGTAGTGATAGAATTTTTGGACAGTCTAATGTGCGAGCTTTAACTAAGTAAAGAGGATTTTGTTCCAGAAAATGTGTCTGGTCTCATACTGTACTAAACCATGTTCCATCAAAGAAGCCTGTATCAAATATATCGTCAGACCCAACTGAAGAAAAATCTTTCCAATTGATGTCTGGTGCATTAAAATCTCTCAATGTCAGACACCTACTTTTGATTCAGGGCTTAATATTTCCCAATACAAAATCATGAATGAAGCAGATTAACCTACGTATGGTTGATGCGACCTAGAATAAATATGAAATCGCTAAAAATGCGTTTGCATCTATTTGCCCCACGGATTTCGCCCTCATGACACTCAAGCAAGGAAACATATATCCTTATTACGTTTAGTGTATATTACTACTATACTCCCTATCGATTCTCAAGAAGCCATAACACAATAGTCCATTAATAATGCCAGAGTTATGCACGGCTATAATGAGAACTTTAAATTCATTCATTAATACTAATAGCTCATGGATTTTTTTAGACTACGAACATTTGTCTATAAGGCTTCTATGGATAACCAAAACTTAAGACTGGTGTTTTCTTCAATCGCGATAGTCAAGAACTTTCGATTCTTAGTACGTCCAAATCTGCACTATCAGCAGTAGCGCATACAGTGTTTTTCTTGACTTATGCTGGATTTACCAAAGGTATTTGGCCGTCGTTTAGCACTTTTTTTTAACAAGGTAGGGATTTGTCTGACTTCATCGAGTAGAATCGACTTTGTGAGGCAGTACTCTCGACATAACCAGGATAAGGCTAGTTTTCAGCGGCGTCCGTATATAGTTGATGACATATTGGTGCACGTTTTCTGACAACATTTTTATTAGCTATCACACTGAATGCCATCTTCGACACCGAAAAAACAATGGTGGACTACATCATTGATTTTTAAAGACCATTTTAACTAGTTTGATGGGAGTAGCACCATGGAAAAAATCGAAAAATGTAAGCGAAAAGAACGTGGGAGGTGATAACAGTTACGCTATCAGTGACTAAAAAGATTAATAAAATTTACAAAAGTAGCTGTAATTAGTGATAGTCAAGCTTTTAGTACGTCTGAAACGTTTTATAACCCAACTCGACTTAAAACACGAAAAAAACAGTAATAGTGGGATTTTGTCTTAGACTGTAAACGGCGATGTCCAAATCTTCCTCTGCTTCCAGGATCAGCAATGGCTTACTCACATAGCAAAACATACACAGGGTTACTGATACTTAAGATTCAAAGATCAGTCACATTCTCCAGGTTCTAAACAAGTACGCATCCAACAAAACCACATTGGTTATTGCGCTGCTTTTTTCCCCGAATAGGTAAGAAGCTACTTGGTTTTGTAGACCAATGCATACCTACGATCACTATCAAAGTTAGCATGGAAACTTGCACTCAGGCAGTGAAAACAGTTAATCTAAAGGATTCTCAGGAAATTAACAGAAATATATCGAAGTTTCTAGTATGCTACACGCTACTCACAAGATTGCTTGTAAACATCTAGCTGAACGTGGCCTCGAAGCTCTCATAGTCGTCAGACGGAGAAAAGAGTTTCAGTACATCAAAAGCATTGTATAGGCAGAACACTTAAAGATCAAATGAGAAGACATTTCGTATCGCAGAACAGACCGCAGGATCCAGATGGATAGTTAAAGGCTATGTATATGTATTATATCAACACTTTGTAATTTTTCACAAATTTCCTTTCATTCTCTGACTTTTTATGCACTAACAGAACCCAGAAACAATAATAATTACAGTTAACGAACAGGCCAAATAAAAACATGAGTTTTTACTTATATAATCCAAGTCAAGGTTCACGATATGTACTTTTTATGTTACGAATACACTGAATTAGAGTCAATTTAAAACGATTTTTCAAACACATGCACCAGGAAGAATCACAAATGTATTCCAAATCTATTGAATGCTAAAAATCTACGTACTAACATCCTTGATCTTAACGGTAGTGTATAATTCATGTCGTACACATAGGTTTTTTCAAAATATCTGACCAGATTGCTCGTGCATGTTACATCGAAATGCTTCACAGAATAATCCTGCTAGGGAGAATCACTGATTTGTTGTTGGTTGACACAGAAATCCACTTAAAATATCTCTTCTGTTCCATTCACAACCATTTTAAACCATTAATTACCGAACATCAAACATGTTTTCCCTGAGAAATTGTTGATACACAAGGCCTAGTCAGCCAACCATTTCACATGAACAAGCTATGCAGAATGTGAAGACAAACGTTTGGAAAATATAGGGGATACGCAACATTTGAGCTTTCGTATGGATAAATTTTCAATTAATTTGCTTTCATATGGTACCATTTGACCCTATTTAATTCCCAACTGGATTATTTATAGTATACACTGATTGTAAGTTCGGATTAGTTTATGCATGTATAGTTTACGGAAGTCCTCGTTGTTAGTTTATTAGATGTCGACCTTATTTTTCTCATACAAATCTGGATGGCCGCTGGGTGTTTAATTATTTGAACCAACTTCCTGACACTCTCATCATAGATCTAAGCAGTGACTATTATGACCTTAGATCGTGCTCCATGTATGTCACTATGAAATTGTTTCAAAAAACGTACGTCGTAAAAGACAAATTGCCTCTATGGTCCTTATCAGAACTATATACAAATGCATAGATACATGTATGAGCAAAACATTCGCTTTTCTGGTTCTTGAGTAGAATGAGTCATTAAAAATAAAGAAACTCATTTATTTGGTTCTTTTAAACCCAAAAGCAAGAATAGATTCCACTTTTGATACCTTGGTGTAGGAAATTTGGCAGATCTGATCATAAAGTTCAGCTATTACCTTAATTGTTTTCAGTTTAGACAAGGAATGAACTGTTCTTCGAAGGAAAGTATAAAATCTACTAATTAGCGTTTACGGACTTGAAGTGCATTTGATAATTACTTTCACTCACATATTTTATAAATTGGCACATTTAAACTGAAAACCAAATCATTTTTAGATGACGGAAATTCACTCTGTGGTGTTTGTCCTACTAAGTGAAACCACACTGTGTACCGTTACTGGACTGTATTTTATTTCTCACAGTAGCTTTACAGTAGGAAGATTTACTACGATGGCAAATCTAATTATTTACCCCATTACTTTGGATCAAGTTTTATCTTTTGCTTTGAGTAAAGAACTCAAACTCTATCATATTCTTTAATTCTAATATGTGTAAATATGCTTGACAAGAGTAACGTAAAGACGAACTTTTAGTTCGAGAATCTATTTATCCAGACACAAGGTTTGGTCAAAAAATTTAGAACTAGAAAGATTCAAAACTACATTGATTAACAGCTGTAATTAGTTTACAAGCAACAAGCATCACATTAGAAGCGTGCTTGCTAAGAAAAGTAAGGCCATCTGAAAATTAGAATTTAATGAATGTTTTATGGTCACTGCAAAGAACAAGGTGCTGTAATTTCTTAAAAAGATTGGTAACAAATAAAATGAGCCTTTTTACGAATGACCAAACAATATTCTGGGAACTAGGGTCATGTCCAGACGTAACAGTGAAGACTTCACATCGACTAAACACAACATAAAAATCCAACAAGCTTGAAATCTCTTGATTCTACTAAACCCTGTGTCTGGATAAATAGATTTTCAACCAAAGATCTGTCTTCAAATAATTCTCATATCTACGCTTATCACAAAACTTTGGACCTAGTAACCAACTTCTAGTGGAGTCTTATTCAAACTTACAGAAGTAAAGTTAAAAGCGTACCAGCTACCAGGTAAGTCAGGTTCAGATGATTGGTTACCTTTTGATTTGATTGATTCCTCCCTTATTTCCCTTGTGTCTTTTTTACTTCCTGGACATATTTCAAAAATAAATCCTTTAGATTTCGAGGAAGATCTTCAGTGGTATATAAGCTCTATGGGATCTCTCTTTTTAACTTAGTGACACGTCCAATATAATTCAATATGGCTAAAGGCATATCTTTTCAGTGACTTATCATTAGGTTTGACTTTACATCGATGAACAGATTTTCAGTATTTTCCTGTGATACTTTATTAATTATACGTCCATCTTCCTTATTTTACACGATATTCTTATTAATATTCTTATTATCATTATCACCATCACAATTACCATGACATAACGATTTCTATTTTTTACATAGGATTTTAATCCGTTAATTAGGACTCATCACTTTAGGCCATATGATTTCTACTGCTTTTCCTCGCATGACACCTTTAATCCTAGTAATTAACTATCATGGTTTTATTTGAGAATTAGTCAACCCATAATCTATTATTTTCAATCTAAAATTGTGATTAAAACAACCAGCATGTTCATATGTATACTCCAATATTTGTTTACAATGCAATAGTTACCGATTCATAACTGTACAATCTGAAGACGTTATTCAAATGTTTTCCAAAGTACTAACGTTTTCATCTTTATGCCTATACAGTATATTACTGTTAGGATATTCACAGGAATATCCAAAAAATTATCTCGAATGTAAAGTAGTATGTTTTTAGACTCTTCACATAATTCGCATGTTATTTCCTATTGTACAATTGTTACGTAACTAAACTATTCATATTCGTGTTTCTCTTATCATGAGCTTTATTTTGATCTTTGATTTATTATCATACGATTGTTGAGTTATACTCAGTTATTGATTACTTTGGTTGTATAAAAACCCAGTATGTTTGTAAATAATGATTTTTACCACTGAGGCTGTTATTGGTGTTTTGGACTTAACTGGTTGGGCTAGGCAGATCGCAGGACCGGTTAGCACTCTAGTCTGCTCGTACGGGTTTCGTGTCACTGTTCCAACCGATAATCCGCTGCTCCCTGTTTGGCGGTTCTATCGAGCCACACATTAGCAAATCATCCACTCGGCCACAGACATAACAATTTGGCGACGGGGATTTTGCAAACAAGTTGCTAACTAGCTATGGATCCAGTTAAATTAGAAGAATTGTTCAAGCAACAGCTGAAGCTGATGGAGATGTTTACTCAGACGCAGATCTCTTCTCGAGTCTCATGTACACCAACAATCCCTCAATCAGTCGACGGTATTACCAATGGTATTTCAGAGTTTCTTTATGATCCTGATGCCAATATTACATTTGATACCTGGTTCAGACGTTATGAAGATCTTTTTAAAGTCGACCTTGCTGACAGAGATGATTCGTGGAAGGTGCGTCTTCTCCTTCAAATATTTGGTCCATCAGAGCTTGATAAGTATTGCAACTTTATTCTACCACAGAACCCATGAGACCGTTCCTTCGATGCCACTGTCCAAACTCTCAGTCAACTTTTTGGTGACCATCATTCACTCTTCAATACGCGTTATCGCTGTTTAAAACTGGTCATGAACGAGTCCGATGACTTCTTAACCCATGTTGACATTGTCAACCGTGAGTGCGAACGGTTTAAGCTCAAATCCCTTACCGACGACCAATTCAAATCCCTCGTATTCATATGTAGTCTTCAGTCACCCAAATTCTCCGACATCAGAACTCGATTGCTGAACCGCCTTGAACAAGACCCAACGCTAACACTTAATGCAATCGCCGACGAGTATCAACGCATTGTCAACCTGCAGCGTGACACCACTTTGGTCCAATCTGGGGGCCAGGGTGGTTGCGAAGTTCACGCTGTCCAACGTCAGAACAAATCTCCGAGATCAACAACCTGTGGCCCTACGAAAGCCAGTGCTCCTTCTTTCTCTAATCACTCCAGACCGGTTCACAAGAAGCCCCCCTCTCCATGTTGGCACTGTGGAGCCTGGCATTATGTGAAATTTTGTCCATTCAAACAGCAGCTGTGCGATCGCTGTCATAAAGTTGGTCACAAAAGCGGTTTTTGTCAATCCCATCGACACAATAGCCGTCGAAATGCACAGACGCAGCATCGTTATCCTAAAAAACCGGTTCCCTCATCAGGAAGTTTAGCAGCAGTCTTCCACACCCATGCCGCCACGCGACGCAAATTTCTTACCCTCTCAATCAATGGTCAGCCAGTTCGATTGCAGTTGGACACTGCATCAGATATCACTATTCTGTCGAAAGATACTTGGCGAACCTTGGGTCAACCTCCCATCGAACCATCTTCGCAGACAGCCGTGAGTGCATGTGGGGGTCATCTCCGCCTTCATGGTGAACTTAAGTGCTGTATTTCGTTCAGAGATACAACCTTCAACGGAACGTGCTACATCACCAAATCTCCTCTCAACCTTCTGGGTTTAGATTGGTTCGAAGTACTTGGTCTTGCCAATCTTCCTATCAGCACTATCTGTAATCAAGTACAAACTCCTGCTACTACACAACAGCATGCTTCAGACCTCCAAAATCGATTCATCGAACTCCTCCAGCCTGGTTGGAAGCTATGAACAGTCCATAGTGCGATGACACCCAGGCGAGTAGCCCAGAAGAGTCCTCACATGAAGAATACCCGAATTCCCTACGAAGTTGGCGCAAAAGTGTATGTGCGGGACTATAGACATGGGTTTGATAGATGGATAGAGGGTGAAGTCGCAAAGAGACAGGGGAAGGTCATGTATGAGGTCAGAGTAAACAAAGAAATCTGGACCAGGCACCATAATCAACTAAGGCCAAGAGAAGCCAAGAAAAAAATTGAAGTTACGAAACGCGTCCCACTCGATTTATTACTGGATACTTTCCAACTTCCGCCAATACCTACAACGGAGGCAACTCAGTCATCCAATCAGGCAGAACATTCTTCAGGTTCTCGGTCGTTACCTCCAAGGAGGTCGGGACGCAAACGCAGAAAACCAAAGAACTTTCAGGTAAACCCACGATTGCGTCGCTATTAATTTTTTCCAAGGGGAGGTGTTAGGATATTCACAGGAATATCCCAAAAATTATCTCGAATGTAAAGTAGTATGTTTTTAGACTCTTCACATAATTCGCATGTTATTTCCTATTGTACAATTGTTACGTAACTAAACTATTCATATTCGTGTTTCTCTTATCATGAGCTTTATTTTGATCTTTGATTTATTATCATACGATTGTTGAGTTATACTCAGTTATTGATTACTTTGGTTGTATAAAAACCCAGTATGTTTGTAAATAATGATTTTTACCACTGAGGCTGTTATTGGTGTTTTGGACTTAACTGGTTGGGCTAGGCAGATCGCAGGACCGGTTAGCACTCTAGTCTGCTCGTACGGGTTTCGTGTCACTGTTCCAACCGATAATCCGCTGCTCCCTGTTTGGCGGTTCTATCGAGCCACACATTAGCAAATCATCCACTCGGCCACAGACATAACAATTACTATAATATCCGAAAACCAGGATAAAATCGTCCGAACAATATCTTTCAGAGATTGCAGCATGCTAGGTATCAAAATCATGTATTTATTATTTTCTTTATGGTTCCTAAATATATAAACCCTTTGGTCCAATCAGCCGCAAGTTGGGGCATTTTTGTTAATTTAACTCATTTTAATGCGACTTTAAAGATTGATCGAAATTTGTAAGATGTGGTAAGTTTATATATTTATTTAACTAGTGTTGTATTGCAAAGTTGTCAATTTGTGAAAATCAAAATAGTTGCAATACTTACTAAGATTTCTACCAAGCTACCCCTGGAAAGAACATCTAAAATCATCACGAGAGAATCAGTATATGTTTAAGTGAACCTCTCAGGCAGATATACCGTCATTCTGCTTGACTGCTTACTGTAACTGTTCGATTCTAGTTATATTATTAGCATGTTATTAACGTGTTTTGGTGATATCGAGTCGAATTTCATGAACACAGAGAATTTCTTAAGTGGTTAAGCATGCCAGTGATTCTCCATGTCTGTGTTTCTTGTTTTTTAATTTACTGGTGCACTGAATTGCTGCCTATCTTTTTATTTTATAGACTTTTTCGCACCATAATGCTTGACCTGTAGGAAGACCTCATCAGCTGTTTTTTTACTAGCTAGCTGGACCTTATCAAGTCTTTTATTCAAACCACTCCATTAATATGTTCAGTTTCTTGCGTAAAGTCTTTAGCAATTATAGCTGTCCTGATGGATTGTACGTGGATAAAGAAGGCTGCAAATTGTTATTTATTGAACTTTATGGAAGAAAACCGAATAAAGAAGAGATGAAATGTATTTTATCATTTTCAGAATCAAATCTCAATGGTGAGCCAATTGGTATAACATTTTCTGGGTTTGTAAACTATTTATTTTCTGATTGTAAATAGTTTTCTTTCTTCCGTCCAAATGCTTCAGAAACATTTTCAGAATAATCTTCCACATATTGACGAACACAATAGATTATCATTTGATTGTTTAGATCTAAATTCGAGGGACTTTGTCACAATGAATGATTTACACAAAATATGGAGTCGATACTTACCATCTTTACCATCTGGTCTACTGCGTACTATTTTCAGAGAGTTTGACCAAGATTGTGACGGTCGAGTTTCATATGAAGATTATCTACATACTACAAAGTTGTAAGTTTAAAATTCGTCCAGACTTTTATGGCATAGTATTGTATTTTTAGTATCGTCTGAGAAATTATTTTTTTACCCGGATTTTATTCAATGTCTAACAGTCACTGATTACGATCAGTGAATATAATCTAATCTAAGTCATCGACAGAGCTCTCGACTTTCCTTTTGTTATTTAGTAAACGCAGTTGATTTAATTTACTGACGATCAGTAAGGTTGAAAGGGTTACGTTTTAAATCATCATACGTGCTATATCTTCCAGAGAATTGTGTCTGTAGAGTGTACCATAAATAGTTAGTATGTCTGGTGGTTACCTTCACATAGAAGTGGCTAAGAAAGTCCAGCGCCTACTCTTTTTTATCCATGAAGTTTCAAAGTAGGCAGTATGGTTTCTTAATCCGAGGTTCGACAGGAGAACAAAACCAATATACTTGCTGGAGTTCCGCTCACAGAGAACGCGACGTTGTGCAAATATTTACGGAGAGGCTATATGTAATGGCTAGTTTTCATTTAAACTCAATGATCGTTCTTCTAGGTCGATAACACCACTGATAGACGACTTTCAAGACCTCAAAAAAGGTACTCGTCTAAACATCAACAACACTTTAGTCCTATTCGCCACCGATTCTCATCGTTCGCTCGGTTTTCTTGGTTTTCACTATATAACTTCTTCATTGGCTCTGGGACAAGCGTATTATTACCGTATTCTGGCCTTGTGTCAATCAGGGCAGCACTTCATTAGCTAAATGCTTAATATTTGAGGAGCTTGTCCCATACTTCTTAACTCCATTTATAGAGTTCAAGTGCGGTCTTTCTTCAGACTCCAATCCTCACACTCTACCTTCAAAATATCTAATGATCGTAATCCAACAAAGTAGCCTGAAAGTTATGATGTGAATCTCTGAACCAATTTCTCGTCGCTTGTTTACTGTTTGAATAAATAACTTAAGAATTCGGACGGGTCAAGATCGATACTTTCGCCTTCCTTGTTTCCTTTATGCTTTTTCACTGGAAGTTGGGCATTAACCAATAGATGATGTGAATAAAACCTGTTCACAGTGATCCAGATATTATTTATCTGTGGGTCTTCAACAATGTGTAATTGGATACTTTTGATCTTTCGATTCCCCATCTTTTCCTTAGGCTTGTTTTTCATTTACCTTTCATTACTCTAGTTATCGCTATCAGGATCACTACCTTGACTTCTTTTTAGTTTGTTTACCCGTGCGACAACTATGGGTAATGCAAACTAGTGTGTGGTCCTATTCTGTAAGAATATCAAGAATTGGTGATAGATGCTCTACTCAAAAGAAATTTTTATGAGTGGCACTACTTTACTTTTTAAGACTAATCTTTGGTTCAAATTGATTTCATCTTACGGGGGTATTCTACAAAAATAGCACCACTGAATCAACTTTACATTTTTTCGTATTCCGGTTAGCCGGTTCTAGTTGTGCCGTTTCACAACTTCAAAATGTTGCACAAGCAAATGTACCTCAGTTATATAAATATTGCTAAAACATCATTAACACGAAAATCTCACCAAATAACAGTTTGAAAATAAGCAGTATAAAATGCTTCTTAACTTCAGTCACTTGTTACATGACCATTTCTAAACAGATGTGAGTTGATACTTAGTTCATAACAAGCTCATAAAGCAATGTCCAAAAAGCAATAAAATCTATTACTTGTAGGGTGGACGCTCCTTTTCCAAAAGATCTAACTTCAGCATTGTTTAACCAAATAACAAAACTTGACACCGTAAACATAATTCAAAGTATAAATTAGGATCCCAAACCTCCCTATTTCACACTTGTGAGCCAATATACGTGATATGCCTCTTCTATTTTGATGAATAATCACGTAGGTAATAATAAAATCAGACCACGAATTGGACATCAATAAAGCATACCAACAATATCAAATGAACTAACCAGAAGGTATCGTTCATCAAACTAAGCTAAGTAGGGTCTAAATAACATAAATAAATTCTAAGGGTACTTAGTCCAAAATATAATACTAACTTAATATATTTTAGTCATTTAAAAAGTGTGTTGTTCTTCTGCCCATAACTCATTGATTTGAGAATAGATTTAATTTATAAATCAGTCACATAGATACTAATTCATTCTCACAAACATTTGTACTTAATCAACTTTCTTCATATTTGATTATATGATCGTGTAAGTCTATTTTTTTCCGTCAGTAATAAGTACATTAACTCGAAGTAGCATACATTAATGCTGATTGCGCCAAGTAAGTCACTGTGCGCAAAACGAAACTTTCTTCCCAAGCAGTTTCTGCCTGGAAATAGGAACCTGTCAGTGAAGGGACCGTCTACCGACACATCATTGTGTAAGTGTCATTACTTTTATTTATTTATTTAGGCACACATATCGGTACAGAGAAGCATCAAATACATATTCGCCACATGTATAATTCGATATGTGTGAGGGCTGGAGTACTGCCCGGATGCCTGAGCCGAATCAGGTAATTTTCTTAGGTGGCCATTCGAGCCTTTGACCTACAGGTCTAATCCACAACGCAGTGGAGCAACGTTAGGAGATGCAGTCTCATGGTAGTCGGTGACCAACAACAGGCTCACATGGCATTTGCTCCCTCAGTATCCTGGAGCCCATGTGCACCATTGGTTTGGATTCAGAGTTTTCCAACTCTCCTAGGTGGGTCCACTGACCCGGTTAAAGCGACGGACATTCACTTTTTGTCCTCTCAATTTCGTAAACAACATCTCCGCCGCGAGAAGGCAGTAAGTCTTCCCTGACAGTGACTGTATACACGTGGCTATGTGAGAGTATTTTGAGAGTGCTGACTACCCACCCTCGGCCATATTAAGGCATTTGGGGGCTTTACTAAGCTAGTTATCACAAAACTTTTCTGATCGCGTACTCCTTAAAGTGTAACCGGAATGCTGGTTGCGCCGAGTTACTGTGCGCAAAATGAAACATTCTTCCCAAGTAGTTTCTGCTTGGAAAGAACCTGTCGGTAAACGGACTGTCTACCGGCACATCATTGTCAAGGTGGCATTGTTAAGCTAGTTGTCACAAAACTTTTCTGATCGCGCACTCCTTAAAGTGTAACCGGAATGCTGGTTGCGCCGAGTCACTGTGCGCAAAATGAAACATTCTTCCCAAGTAGTTTCTGCTTGGAAAGAACCTGCCCGACCGTTGCTGCTACCTTGACGTGGTGGTTGGGCTTGCCTATCGTGATGAAGCAATCGAGCTATGCTGGCTGGAACAATCGTTCCTCGAGGTCCTACCATGCCAGACAGGTCGGTTGAAGAGCGGTAAGACTAAAAGCAGCAATCCCAAGGTCCGAAGGCGAAGTCGTACTGCCGACTGTACAGAGGTGTGACGTCAGTAAGGTGTTTCCTTCAGACAACCAGCATGACAGCGATGCTGCCTTCCCACAAGGAGGGGTGGGGTTAGAAAAGGTCGACCCTAAAAATGCACACCTCGCCTTATCCCACGGATTTCCGTCTCCGGCGGTAAGGTCCTTTGAAGAACGGAGCTAACACGTCAAAAATCCCCCACAAAAAGGCCGTGCGTGACCGGCCTCAAGCAGTTGTCCCTTGGGCACTGCGGTCACGCTCCCAGGTCGTTAAGACCAACACTAATCCAACTTCTTTTTCAGGTCCCTCAAGAAATACCCTTCCACGGTGTGGGCAGCCGGGAAGTGATATTAGCCCTCATACCCGTAACAGCACACGAGACCAAGTTGGTCACTTTCAAATCCTTCCTACACCTCCTAATAACTCTCTTATCTCCACGACTAACCTTTCCCACGTCCTTTTATCATCTCGCATCGCTAGGGCAAACGATTCAAGTACACGGAACGTTATTCCTGGTCTCCTGAAACCACGCTCTAAACTACATATAGGAACTTTTAATGTCCGAACATTGTGCCAAATAAGACAACAGGCTTCCTTAACTAGGACTCTAGAATCTTACACCATCGATGTGTGCTGCGTCTCCGAAACGCGCATACAAGATCCGAGTAGTGTCATTCATTTTACCGCACCTAATCAAAATAAAGAACCATCTCGATACACGCTTCGTGTATCTGGAAGCCCTGATGCTGCTTCCCGTGGCCTCGCTGGAGTAGGTATAGCATTAAGTCCTAGGGCAGAACTAGCTCTTTTAGACTGGATCCCAGTAGACAGTCCTCTATACACTGTCCGACTAAACGGATCAGTAAGGACTCGGAAAGACGGAAACTCGTCGTTGTCTCTGCCCACTCTCCCACTGACTGCAGCTCAGATGATATAAAAGATGAGTTTTACAGGAAACTTTCTGACCTTCTCCGAAAAGCTAGGCGTTCTGATGTAGTAATAGTGGCAGGTGACTTTAATGCTCAAGTAGGTAAACTAAGTGAAAGGGAAAGACACCTGGGTGGATCTTATGGTGTCATGGCTAAAAGAACAGATAATGGCGACCGTCTGTTGCAGCTGTGCTCAGATAACCGCCTATTTCTTGCAAATACTAACTTTAAGCATAAGGAAAAATATCTTTTGACATGGCGACCCCCGAATTCGTCCCAAAGTTGGACCCAATTAGATCACATCGCTATCATCCACCGATGGAGGGGCTCGATAGAAGACTGTCGATCATTCTGGGGCACATGTTTAGACTCAGATCATGCTCTAGTGTGAACACGTATCTGTCTGCGTCTTACTGGACGTAGGAAAGACACTGCAGGGAAGCCTCTAAGGGTTCTACTTAATGGTAGGCAAGCTAAGAATATATTTCAGGAACAACTGGAAAAACAGTTAGACAGACATGTAAGTTGTGCTCACCCCGAAGCAGCGTGGAATGACATCCGTAAAGCTGTGGAAACAGCAGTGATATCCGCTAGTAAGATAAGCCATAAGGTTAGGGAGAAACAATGGATCTCGGCAGTATCTACCGCACTGATAGATGCTCGAAAACTCATCCCACCTGGCTCTGAACATAACGAAGAGCGGAGTCAGCTTAAGCGAAGGCTAATAAGAAGCCTATACAATGATCGTGAACAGTGGTGGGTAGCGAAAGGAAGAGAGATGGAAAAGGCAGCGGCAATAGGTAACAGCAGACAGCTATTCAGACTTATTAAAGAAACCGGCATTAGGAACCCAACTATTAGCGAAACTATCTCAGACAAAGATGGGCATCTCATTCATTCTCAATCCAGGAGATTAGATCGATGGGCAGAACACTTTAGTGATCAGTTCAACTGGCCTTCAGCCACACTTCAGTTACCCACGATCCCCAGTCGTCCTGAATGGCAAATTGAGGTGAGTCCTCCAACTCTCTACGAGGTTGAAAAAGCTATAAGAAATCTAAAGCGAGAGAGAGCCGCAGGCCCTGACTGGTTTACCCTTGAGATTTTTAAGGATGGTGGTCCAGTACTAGCAACGAGATTGACTGAGGTCTTAGGTAGGATCTGGGAACTGGACGTAATTCCATCTGACTGGTCCCAATCACCGATTGTGCCAGTCTATAAGAAAGGACAAAAGTCCTGTGACAATCACAGAGGAATCAGTTTGACTAATATAGTGTCTAAAATATTAGCTTCAATAATACTTGGACGCCTAACCAAAGCTCGTGAAGAGCAGGCTAGAGAAAACCAGGCCGGTTTCCGACCTGGACGTGGTTGCATAGACCACATATTCACTCTACGTCAGGTCCTAGAACATAGACATACATTCAGACGTCCCACAATAGTAGTGTGGTGTGGTCTACTTATATCCATATAAGTAGTATATGGTGTGGGTCAGACATAGAATGTATTTTGGCAGAAGACCGATGAGAAAAGAACTGAAATGAAGCGCAATCGTCTGGAAAATGCATTAGCAATGGAATAAGAGAAGAAACAGTGAAGATTGAAACAATTGGTTGTTAATTTGCAAATTGACTGTTCATTGTTTGGTAATCAGAATTTACTGAGATAGTCTGTAATATTTGCTTAAATACATTCGATTGTCCCCAATCAGTGTTTTGTTCACTACAGTAGTATCTCTTTACCTTAAGGCGGCATTTGACTCCGTGGATCGTGAGGTTCTATGGCAGTGTTTGTCAGTGAAAGGAGTATCAAAGAAGCACATTAACCTCATAAAGGCTATCTGCTCGGACACAACTGGTCGAGTTAGAGCCTATGGCGAACTGTCATCAGAATTGGTTACCTCAAGTGGTGTTCGTCAGGGCTGTCCACTCTCGCCATTCTTGTTTAACTTTGTCGTCGACATGCTTTTAGAGATATCACTTTCATCATCTCAATCTCCAGGAGTTGAACTTTTACTGGGAGATTCACTTGTTGACTTAGAATACGCCGACGACATAGTTTTATTTGGTGAAGACGCTGACAAGATTCAGAGTCTTCTGACCACTATAAGCAACAATGCAGGCATGTTCGGGATGCGATTCTCTCCCTCGAAGTGCAAAATGTTACTTCAGGATTGGGTTGCATCGACACCTGAACTAATGATAGGGAGTGAAGTAGTTGAACGTATTGACAGCTTCACTTATCTTGGGAGTCTCATCAGCCCTTGTGGTCTGATGTGTGACGAAATCTCAGCACGGATACAGAAGGCTCGTCTAGCTTTCTCCAACTTGCGCCATTTATGGCGTAGGCGAGATATCCGTCTAGCAACAAAAGGACGGGTTTACTGTGCAGCAGTCCGTTCCGTCCTACTTTACGACAGTGAAACATGGCCGGTAAGAGTAGAGGATATTCGTGGGCTACTAGTATTCGATCATAGGTGTCTTCGACTCATTGCTCGTATATCCTGGGATCACCGGGTAAGTAATGCAGATGTTAGGAAACGGGTACTAGGTAAGGATGGCAAATCGATTGATGAAGTAGTGAAACTTCATCAGTTGAGATGGCTGGGACATGGGTTACGTATGCCCAACCACCGACTGCCCCGACGTGCAATGCTTTATGGTGTAGGAGCAGGTTGGAAGAAAGCTAGGGGCGGCCAGACCAAAACATGGCATAAATCCATGAAGTCGCTGACAAGTGGACTGGGCCGTGCTGGTAGGTGTAGACTACTTGGTTGGGATTCGCGAGATGATAGCAACCGATGGTTAGAGACCTTGAATGACATGGCTCAAAATCGTTTGCAATGGCGAAGGTGCATCCACTCTTTGTGTTCTGCCAAATTCTAATCTTCTGACTTCTTCATGTCTCTCTCTTTTTCCCTTTCCAAATTTATTTCACCGTATTATGCTCCTTCAATAACATCTTCAAACCCTTATCTTTCACATAATACTTATACTCTTACTACTTCTACCACTATGGGATTTGAATCGACAACTGCATCTCTGTGCTAATGTGGTATGGCAACTCGAACTGATGTACGTACGTACGAAGTTCTACGTTGTAACTGACTGACTGACTGACTGATATAATCTATACTGGATACTATAGGAATGTGTTATTATAAGGTTAAAAGTGGTCAAACCGAGATGAAATTAATTTGTAACGTCAGTAACTTCTGACCAAAGTTGTACTGTAGAGGAGTCAGCTTTCTTGTTGAAGGTGCTTAGCGACACCCTTCAAAACTGATTATGATAATGTAGTTGTATTTATCCTTTACACCCCCGTAGATTTCGAGCTTAATTTCATCCCCTGCCATTTAATCTGCGATCTTATTTATTCATCTTCAGTTATTGTCTTAATATCAGCTTTTCATTTTGGTGAGTATTGTTATTACCCCGTTCACCTCGCCTCGCTAATTTTCTTTGTCTGTGTACTTGTTTTGGATGTACCAACTTCGATCGATTCTCATTTATACCAGATTTTACACTGTCTTTGATTAACTAGCATTACCAATTACTAATGTTTGAATTGTATTAAAAACAAAATGAAGTTATTGTTTATTTTTCCTGATAGAGTATGTTTACACGTTGCAATTAAACTTTATACACCATAACTTGTATTTTACCATACCTATGGTAATACCAGAGGTAATTAAAACAGTAATAGAGTTAAAGACGACATAGATCTACAACTATTAGTAGTGAACATCAAGTACTTAAAGCCTTTTGTTATTTCTAATTTTACATATTGTAACTCTGAGATAGCCCTTTCATGTCGAAATAGTTTTCCCTATTGTCATACGGATTTGTTAGATACAAAAAATGATAATGCAAGTTTACGGTTAAGATTATATACATATATGTACATTATAGAGCTCCGCCTATAGCCATTCGAAAAATACTGCGGGTTCCAAGCCTGGATAAAGGAGGAAGGTTGAGCATGGAGTTAGCAACCCAATCCCGTAGAAGAAAACCTTACTAAAAAACGCTAACAAGAAGAATACCCAGTTAAAATCACAGTTGGGAGTTGAAGGATCTTCATTTAGAAGAATTATGACTCCTCATAATGAAAGCCGAGATTCTTCGGAAATCATGAGGCCGATGTCACTTCTGACAACCACAGAAACAAACAATATAGGTACTTGGAGTGTCTGAACAACCTAGGAGATTGAGGGGACCACTCAAATGGCTGTGAAAATGAGATGTAGGATTTAATTTATCCTACAGATATTCTACTAGAACTGTGGTCGCAATACTGACCACCCTCGAGTCTGTGTGAAAGCTACCGTCAGCACAAGTACAACTTGGCTTTAAACTTGATTTGATTCTAAACATAAAAACAATTTGATTGGTACAATAATTAAAGGAATTATAGTCATTAAATTGAACGCATGAACATACCGACCAGTATTGCGTGTCATATCAAAATGAATAAAAATTATCAGTCACACTAATACAATAGGATAATAATGTCCTTCAATTGGCAGGTCACATGTAACAGGGATAGTCTACAGACACATCAGACCAGATTGACGTGGTGGGCGCCTAAGAAACTATTTGATTGGTTAGTCATGGGCATAACTAACATGAGGATTTACAACATGGCTTCGGGAGAAAAATATCTCGCACACACAAGAAGTGACATTGAGGCTATCCAAAGAAGTACGAAAAGCACTTACGTGATGGGAATCTCGTGGATTCAGAATCCTCAGAGCATTCTTAAAAACAAAGAAGGACGGGATCACAATGAATTTCATTCAGCTATATGCTCTCACCAGTGATAGACATGAAGACGATATCAATCAATTTAATGAGAGAGTGCAATTGATCAAAGAGAAGTGCCCAGGAAAAGACATGACCATCCCGATGGGAGATCTAAACATTAAAGTCGAGATGGACAACAACGAGTATGAAGATGTCATGTGACGACATGGACTGTCAAAAATGAGAATGGTGACATGTTTGCAAATTTATGTACCCTCAACAAATTGGTTATGAATAGTACTATTTTCCCCCATGAACTCACACATAAAACTACATCGGTCTCACCGAATCACACTACAAGAAACCACATAGACTACATCTGCATCAACAGAAATTTCAGAGGATCCACGGAAGACTTTGGGACAAAGATAAAAGCAGATGTAGCTTCAAATCACCACGTGGTTGTGGTCAAGATTAAACTTAGCCTAAGAATTATTGGACAACTGGATAAACAGTATCACAAAAGTTTTGATACAGCCTTTCTTCCAGATACTGACAAACTCAACAAATCCAAGACAACTCTCTACAACATGTTATACACTTTACAAGACCTGCTTAAAGGAGAGGAAACTACTATGGAGAATAAGTGGAAGGGGACTAAACAAGCACTAGCTTCAACGTGCCAGGAGGTTCTGTGCCGCAAGAAGCATCAATATAAGGGACGGATCTTGATCGAGACCCTTGGTAGGATTCAAAAAAAGAAAGACAAAAAGACAGCAGTTAACAACAGCCGAACAAAAGCATGGAAATCCAAGGCACAAATCGAATACAAAGAAGCAAACAAGAGAGCAATGCGGAGCATTAGAGCCGATAAGTGGAAATACGTAGTAGACCTAGTGATGACAGCGGAAAAATCTGCAGGAGAAGAAAATATGAGACAACTATACGATACAAAGAAAAAACTGGAGGCGAAATACAGCAAAGCAGGGAGACCAGTAAGGAAAACAGAAGGCAAGTGTTATGACTAATGGTTATAGATCTATGTCATCTTTAACTCTATTCCTGTTTTAATTACCTCTGGATTTGTACAATTTTATAAACTATAAGTTACTTATAAGCAAAGATGGATAGTGGTTAGCAGTGGAATCCAAGACTCGTCAGCTGGATGTACCTGCATCTCAGTGTTGATGTTCACTCTGGGACTCAAACCCAGTACCTTTCGCTTCAAACGCCATCGCATTATCTACTCAGCTACTGAGTCCTGATAGCTTGTTTTGTCCATCCTGATTGGCTTATAGTTGATCAATGAGTACAAACATATTTGGCATGGTACATATCTATATTGTATTATTTACTTCTACTCTTTGTACTTTTCTCATAATACACGCTTGTTCTGGTCCCATCTGGTTCTCTATTGATCAGTCGGCTAATTGAGTGTAAGTGTGTTACAGCACTAATATTATAATGTCTTCACGAATCATCTATTAAACACTATACCTTCTATCTATCGATTCCGTATTTATTATTATTTTAGAATATTAAAGATTCCCATTGTGAAAATTAGAACAACACATGTAAGCGAACAATTGTTTTCAGTTAGATCGTCATCAGGCTTTACTCTAATATACATGAACATTTATACGAAAATGTTAGACTAATCAAGGCTATTTGAGTCAATAATTTATGTGTATAGAAGAAATTTGTAACCCCCCTATCCCTTCCATGGCCGGACATAACTCAACAAATGATATTATTATTTTTTTTAATTTTGTTATCATTTGTTTGTAATTTTCTACCTCTTTCCGTTTACATTCTTCAGTATTTAATTATTTACATACTTCTTATTACGTAATGATTTTAATGTTTTGTGATGACTATTCTAAGTCTATTTACCCACTTCGGACCTCCTATTTCCAATGTTTAACTATTGATAAGACTTTTGTTATCGTAATTGAATATTCTTACTACTATCAGTACAGCTGTCTTCCCACTATCAACTTGTACTTTTACCTCTTATGCTTGGTGGCGTAATCTATTTCATTGTGATTATTGACTCAAATCGCCTTGATTGGTTTAACATTTTCGTATAAATATTCATGTATATTAGAGTAAAGCCTGATGACGATCTAATTGAAAACAATTGTTCGTTTACATGTGTTGTTCTATTATTATTTTGTTTGAAGAGAAATAAATTTTGTAATTGTACACTTCTCCTTTCTGTTTTAGTAAGATGTAATCAGTATACGAAGAAAAAACGACTGCTATGGAATATTTCAGTGACTTTAAAGAAATTATCATATCATTAATTTAATGTACAATAGATTATGGTCGTATTTCCTGCCTACTATGTATAAATCAACGTGTGTTTACATTATTTTCATAATTTATTAATTGTTTAGATAAAACTTATTTGTTTGTTCTTTTCTTGTAATATACGTTTCTTCATTAGTTTTACAGTGAAATAAATAGTTAACTTTGTAGCATTTTGTTGACTGTGGCATGTTTATTTTTTTTTAAACAAACAAACAAGCGTTTACTTGATGCTAGTTAAAGTTTTTGAAGTTTGTAAACCGTGAATTTCGAACCTTACAAATCACACTGTGAACTCAAACTAGGAAATTTTCCTACATGGTTCCCTCATTAAGCATTGAGGCTACCAGTTATACACTAAAAGCAATGAACTCAATGAAGTTAGACATTAACACCATCGGATGCCGGCTCAGTGGTCTAGTGGTTAAGTGCTCTGGCGCAAGACTGGTAGGTCCTGGGTTCGAATCTCGTGAGGCGTGATCGTGGGTGCGCATTGGTGAGGAGTTCCACAATAGGAAGAAACGGCCGTCCAGTGCTTCCAGGTTTTCCGTGGTGGTCTAGCTTCAACTGACTCATAATTTCAACTATCAAAATACTGGAATCTCCACAAAACCTCTTCTGAGTTTTAAAGAACTTTCAGTAAATACTATCAAGTATTAGTAAGTTAAAATGTATAGTTTTATGATAGTTATCTTCAACCATCTAATAATGAATATAGTTTTCTGGTATATCATTTAACTAAACATGATGATTATATTGTATTAATGGATGAATATGATTCAATCAACAATTAAGATTACTATACCATTTTTTAATTATCACATTGAATTTATTTCATTTAATAATTAGTCTATTTATCAGATAACTTTAGTGAAATTCCAATTCTACTGATTTTGCTGTTGATAGAATTCAATCATAACTTAACTTTGAAAGTACTTTTCTTAAGTATATTACAAATCCTATAATATCTATTATTAGATTTTAGACAATGAATTCAATAGTGTATGTACATATGTATAGATAATTTTGAATAAATTGAGCATTGGGTAGATTGTTATAAATAAATTAATCTATTTGTAATATCCCAATGAGTAGAAAAAT
>NC_031502.1:31105535-31141149 GCF_000237925.1 Schistosoma mansoni | reverse complement strand
TGTAAGCCACTTCTTCAGAGAAAAAATAATGATTATTTTTTCTCTGAAGAAGTGGCTTACACTGAGTTACGAAACTTCAAAAAATCTAATTTTTCTACTCATTGGGATATTACAAATATTTTTATTTATATATAGATAGATAGTTTTATTTTATAATTTAAATAAAGTTATATTTTCAATAACTATTTCTTAGTAAAATAGGAACGAAAATGATTTTCTATTTTTATATAATACAACAGTAAATATATATTTTCTGTGAATTTATGCATCAAACAATATTTTAATTGTTAAGGATGTTAATAATTTTAGAAAACACATATGATCTCCTTTGACGTTAGTTGTTTGTTCACTAGGGTACCTTTAACCGAAACAATATGTTATATATGTGAGTATATTGATTCTAACTATATAGATGAAGGTCTGCTGACTGAACACTTGAAAGAACTATTGTTATATTGTACCTTAAATGTTTAGTTCGATTTCAACAATGAAATATATCGACAAAGAGATGAGATCGCAATGGGATCTCCATTGGGTCCAATTTTAGCAGATTATTTTATGGTAAAACTAGAAAACGACCAACTCAGTTCGATGATAAATCGATTTCATCTATATGTAAGATAAATGAACGACACTTGTGTGACGATAACATTGAATTAGACGATATCTTACATTCCTTCAACACATGCTATCCTTTCATAGACTTCACATTAGAATATAAGCGAGACCAGTCAATCTCTTTTCTCGATGTGCCTCTGATGATAAGGAGTGACGGTTCCTTAAGAAAATCCATATTTAGAAAATAAACATGGAATGGACAACAGACCAAATTCTATAGCTGGGTTCGTCTAAGCAAAAAGAGAAAACTCATTAGCTACTTATGTTACCGAATACATCGGATATGTAGTACGGAATGCATTGACGAATAACTCTCATTCCTCAGGAAATCTCTGACAAAAAATGACAAAATCCAGACCGCTACATAGATAAGAATATGAAAAGAGGTATTGTCAAGGAATGCAGTTGTTCCGTTCCAAAGAAAAACCTTTATATAAGTTTGGAATTTAAAGGTAACCGAACATCTGATGTAATCAAAAATCTTTTAACGAAAGTGATAAAAAAATATCCAATGCGGCAAAACTACGAATAGCGTTCACTAGTAGGAACTTCTTTTCTGTATCCATAAAAGATAAGCTTCCTCGTCTGGTCGCCTACATGTGCATCTACCAGTTCACCTACTCTTGCGGAGCAAGGTACATTGGCCGTAGCTAGCGCTCGCTTTCAACGTGGATATGGGAACACATCCCAGTGTGGTTCTACACCGGTGAGAGGAAAGTAGTTAAGAGTTTCATAGTTGAACGTCTAATCGAATGTAATCATTCTACGGACCCACAATATGAATTTAAGGTTGTTTATACGATTCATCTAAATCTACCTAGATTTCTTCATATCCAACTCCTACAAATGGCCGAAGCTCTCACCATCCATGAGCTGAAGCCAGAGCTATGTGTACAAAAAAGTACGTCCCATCGTTATTGTTACCTTGGTCTTAATTTTTATTACTATTATTACTACGTTTTCCCCTTTACTTATGTCTCATATTATTCTCATTATTTCATTCATAATTGCTTATGATATCACTTTCTTTATTTTTCACACCTCTATGACTTTTAATTATTGTGACAAAAACACTTTAATCATCTTATTACATTCACGTTATAATTTGTTGCTAACTTATTAAGTCTATTGTTTTTATTCGCATTACGTAATCTGGTATTATAATCTTCCTACTACATCATCTTGGTTATTCCTTGTTCACATGTACTCACGAAACTAATACTTTAACAAAACATTTTCATATATATATATATATATATACGATTGTACAGCTTGATAACAAATTTGTTGAAAAGAGATCCCCTCGCTGAACTTCGTGTTTTTAATGTTTAAATTAGAAATATCACTGTTACAATTAGAATGTGTCTATTAACTGAAAATCATTACAAGTTGTTTTTATTTGAGAATTGTTTTAGCTTACTGTGGAGTTTTCTTTTTCTGGCGCGATTCTTTTTGTTTGATATATTCAATTTCTTGTTCGGTTAGAAAACCACTATGACGTTTCTTAATGTTACATCTGTAGAAAAGAAATAACGAAATAGTAGTAAAAACATTATACTCTAAAATCTTATAATATATTATTTGAGAGAGATAAATAATTGAATTCGGTTATTTATTCTTTCAGTAGTATTCCTCACGCATTAATTCAGTTTAGTTACCATTGAAAACCAGGAATTATTGTTACTCTAATGTCGTCGGTCCAACGTTAATACTTACAAATTGAGTTAGTTTCTAAAAAATCATAACATCAAAACTGTATTCATAAGCTGGCGGACGACTTACTTTGAGATGAGTCCCTGATTTTCCAGCACAAAGTCATGACCTTTTTAGCTCAGAGATGTCAAGAGTGAAAATCTTCCCTAATGCCATTAGATGATGACCCAGTACACCACAAATTAATCGTGTTTTGAAATATATACAATAGATGTCAATCTAGTAGTCTGATGGTTGATTTCTAGTCCTGCTGAGGTTACAGGTGAGCATTACTGAAGAACACTATACTAGGATGAAAAATCTGCTCAGTACTTTATGGTTGTCAGTCGTATCCGCTACGAAAGTTCCTTACAAATCAAGCTGATTTCAGTAGGGATCCCATATCAGAACTTATTCTCTGCTAAATTTCTTTTCAAGAGTATGTTATCAAACGATCGTTCTGAGGTATTATTTATCATAATTATAATTTATCGCCCATGACACTACGGAGTATCGAACCAAGGACTAATAGGTCTTGAAGCGAGCATAACATGTTCTGACCACCAAGTTGAGATTTTGTGTCCAAATTCTCAGCTTCGATTAATTTTTGTCTTCATACTAACAATGAATAATAAGCTTATTCACGACATGGATTCCACAATTCAAAGTACCTCATTATAACATTGGTAAATTCATTCCACAGAAAGTTTCAATTCATTTCCTGTTGAGTCGGCTTCCGGAGAACTTCGACGGAGCCTCCAGAGGCCCAAAAAGGAGCCGAAGAGACCCAGCCAATCAGAGTACGATGGAACATTCTAGAGTTCCAACGTGGCGAGCTACTATTGGCCGGTAGCATAAAATGTCGTTAATGGATTGGCTGAAATAGGATGTTGATTTGACATACGCTAACATCTATAAATACCTATGATTTCCTGTAACAAGATTGAACCTTGCAGCAAAGTGTTTCTCTCATACTCGTGTCTTCTCTCTGGTGTTCAAGTCGCAGAGTAGTTCTAGCCTGGGGTTACCAGAATAGCTTAGGATCTGAATATAGCGTTCAACTTACAAGATGTATCATTTCCTGTCCAGATTTCTTCCACTCTTACCTATTGGAAGTATATCAGGACACTTTCTCAAGAGCTATGTAAGTTTACACTTGCTACCTTACGAGATATTTTTATACAGTTATGATATTAGGTTTTACTATCTGCTCTGTGAGGCATCTAGAAACTTGTTTATTTGATGGATAACTTCTTACTTGAAGACATATTTCATCACAGACAAGAGGACCATTGAAAATAGGGAAACACCAAAAAGTTGTTTGAGATATTATTATTAATTGGATCCAGTCATGAGATAGATATCCCCAATATCATTGGATGACTGTTTTAAGTTATCGCGAATTAATTGAAGTTGAAAAAGTAAACTATTATATCCTAACTCAGTGATATAAAGGTAACGTTCTGGCTGAGAAACCTGACGGTTCGAAATATGATCATATATGGAGTTATGAATAGACTCTGTTAGAAAGTTTAAAACTAAGTTCAAAAAACAACTGTTCAGAGCCACCTAGGTTTCCAATTATTCCCTGTGAATAAAATTATCTTTAAATAATTACTAAAAACTAAAGTTGAAGTTTTTTATGTTTATGATTAACAAATTAAAGAATTTTTCGTAAGGATTTTATTGAAGAAAGATATTTTCAACTTATTACAGTAAAAGCAATATCTAACCAAACAATAAATGACATGTGTTTTTGTTATGCGCTTTGAATAGTGATGTGTATTTCCCCTGCTTTCAAAATAAGAGGTGGGATCGTGGATGCTCACTACTGAGGAGTCCAACAATAGGACGAAACGGTGTCCAGTGCTTCCAGGTTTTCCATGATGGTCTAGCTTCAATTGATTCATGATCTCAACTATTAAAATTACTATAATATCCACAAAACCCCATCTATTTATTTATCCATTTATTCATTTTCATAGAACAGTAATAGATTATTTATAAATCATAAGTTTATATTCAAGGGTTATTTAGTCAATCCTTGTTTATAAATTGGCTGCTTGACATAATACCTGGTTTTATAAGAGGAAACTCACTATTAAATTTTTGAGTGTCCACAATAGAATAATGGACACCTGTTAACGAATAATATGTTCATAATATGCTCATTAAACAAATTATAGCTTTCTGACTTAATAATCCAGTAAATAACACACTAGAATTCCAGTTGATGTGTACTGGGTTTGTTTCCAGTGGAGACAAGACCAAGATGTAAATATGTATAATTAATAAGCTCCGATAAGGATTTTACTCCTAGCCAGTACCCAAGGTATTTATATCAATTATATCAAGATTCATCTATTCGCTGAACCATTTATTAAATTCTTTAAAATACTAGTAACGAAGTAAAAATCTAAGATAATTGTTTTTGAAATAAATAGCTTCACTTATCTATGATCCGCAGTCATTATAATCTAATGTTCTTCTATAATTTCATTCAATTGGTTGACTTCATTAATTCACTGGTGGAGTAAAAAAATTCATAACCTTTTGTTATGATACAACATTTTCTATACTTTGAAAAATTAGAACAAACAAAGTGTTTAACCCACTTTATAAATCCAACCAAACCTTGTCCACGAAATAGTGAAAATCTTCAGATGGTTTTAAACTTTAAAAAATATGTTTTAGGCATTTGTTATGGTAAGAAAGCGGTTTTTTGCTACTGTATAAGTTTTTGAAGTTGTTCATTTCTTAAAGTAACATAGTTAAAGACTTTGATTGTATCTCAAATATTTTTTAGCCATACAGACTACTTATCACAAAATTAATTTGATCAGTTTTCTATATCGAAACATTCCATTATTAATATTTGTCCCCGTCAAGATCGTTTTAATTGGAACTAATATTCGGTTTATCATCTAAATGTCTGTCTGTCTGTAAGACAAAAGTTAAGACCTAAAGACATTGGTAGTGTCAGAATATGCACAGACAGAAATCATCAAGAAGAATACTAAAAAGTATAGTGTACTGGCCAGTTGTTTTTATCCTGAGTTGAACCTTATCAACAACTTAACCTGATACAAAGTCGTAACCAAAGTATATTCCTGTCTCTCGATAAAGACCTCATTTCTCATCATTCGATATCTACTGAGTAGTCATGACTTTCCAATTTAGTCTGTTCTTGATAGAGAAAGATTATCATCCAGTATTATCGACGGTCACCAATACAAGCTAAGTTTTCCTTGTTTAAGGCTATAACTCATTATTTTGAGCTACAAAGTTAATACATTTCCTTACAACAGAAGTCATTAGTGAGCGGCTGATATTTATTAAACTAGATTGATCATAAAATTAATTTTTATTCAGGCTAAATGTTTCTTCTTACAATCATCATTACATATATATATGCAGATAATAAAAAGCAATGAATTCAAAATTTATTGAATTGAATAGGAATCATTTTAAAACAGTTTACCTAATTTTATCACATACATTTACACGTTCTATGAATATACTTAATAAATATTAATCACAGTAAGACATTACTACTTCTGAGTTCTTCTACATTCTTACTTTATAATGTCTACCATATTTTTCCTACAGGCAGCGGATTACTCCTTTATTTCTTATTGGTTTCATGTAAATAGTCATACACTTTCTATTTGACATTTGTGATAATTGTGTCGTCCAGAAAGTAACGATTATTTCATAATTAGGCAACGCAATTCAGAGAACGAAATTACAACAAAACTCTTGATATCACAAATACTATAATAACGAAGTCATGCCTTCATGATTTAACATAATAATGCTAAAAATCATGTTATCCCTTTGAGAACTCGTCGGATTCAAACCCAATAGCTGCTCTTTGAACACCTTGTAACATTGTTTTTTTAATTAATTACTTACTCAATTTATAAGTCCTAAGACTTCGAACTTCTACTTTATTCATATTCATGACTGAAATTATTAGTGTATGATGAAGTATGGTTTGATTAAGCGGTTACCTTGATATTTCATGCACTTATATTTAAAAAACCTACATATATTTAGAGCATAACATTGGAACTCGCTTTTATTCGTAACTCAACACATGATTTTGGTAGACACTATTACTTTACTATAAAAAATCTTCATCTTATTTAGCATCTCTGTGTTTTTATAAATTGTCTTAACAATCTGATTTTAATGAATACCAGGATTACCTGTATGAAACAGGATACTTTGATTTTAGAAGCAACTTATTAAAACTTCGTTCCACGAAGCGATTAAAAAAATAACAACACTAACCAAGATTAAGACTATCATATTTAAAACGAAGGCATTCTTTTTTATTGTAGCTTGTATTACTTTCAGCGAAAGCTATTATGAATATTTTGTAGTGCTAATATAAATTGTCTTTATCAGCATTAACCTTATGCTATATCCCGAAGAGGATTATGAATAGTGACTTTTGAGAGCTATTTATGGACCAATATGATCCATATATTTCCTATTGTATAATTGTTAAGTAACTAAACTATTCATATTCATGTTCCTTTTATGATAAGCTTTATTTTGACCTATAGACTATTACTGTACGATTTACCGCTCTTGAGTTATCCCTAGTCCATTAATTACTGCCCCCCCTATTCACAGCCACATTTGACTAAATCATGTACAAATGTTATTTTCTATTTTATGGTACGATGTAGTCAGTTAGTTTGGTATATAAACCCAGTATTTTTGAGAATAATGATTCATATTGCAGAGGCTGTTATTAGTGTTCTGGACTTAACTGGCTGGGCTAGGCAGATAGCAGGACCGATAAGTACTCTAGATTGCTCGTACGGTTTTCGTGTGTCACTGCTCCGATCGATAAAACGCTGCTCTCTAATACGCGGGTACAATTTAAAAACACTTACCGACACAGGATACAACACCTTACTACCAAAGTCAGAAAATCACGAAAATGTTACTGAAACAGACACTAACTACATTAAATAAATCTATTTTATAAGTAGATCATATAAGTAAACTTGAATAAGAAGAGATAAATTGCTTTTAGCATTACAATTGAATAACAATATACAATAAACCACTATATGTAATGAGACCAATAAAATTGATTCCTTTATTAAACATATTTGTAAAATATGGGAAAGTAATAAACGGATAATATTCTTATTTTAACACAGAAAAATCATTTTAATCACTTACCCCCATAATTCTGCACCACATTTATCACGTACACATGTAGCAAAACTTAATGTTGATGGTTGTGAATGATCACCTTGACCACGTAAACAACAACTATTCATAACTTTCATAATTTGTTTTTTATTTTTTTGAAAATTTCTCCATAATCCACGTATTGCTTTAGAACATTCTTCATATTGACTACCACATTCTTGAACACATAGATCAAATTCAGGTTTACTCAATTTTTCACCATGTGAATCAGCATAACAAGAATTTAAATATATACAATATAATATGCATAAATTCTGGAATAATCTCCACATTTTGTTACAATTAAATAATGAATAACTAGAATAGTTGTATACCAGTATTAAATACTAATGTCTATGACTCTTTTATAAGTTTTTCTTAACTCAAGGAACTAATTATAGATATGTAGTATTTAAATATCTAATATCTAATGTAAAATTTAACGAATGTTATACACAACAACAACATAATAGAGTGTATATATTGAATGAATAGTTTACATTAGTTTTTAGTAGTATAGGTAGTTACCTATTAATAATCGAATACTGACCGGATATAAGATGCAAATCCATAATGTACTGTGAAATAAACATTCATTCCATGTAATAATCCAAATATAAATATTTTACCTAACTGGTTTTTCAATAAACTAGTTTGTGGAATAAGCGATATAGAAATATGATCTATTATACTATTATTTCTATGATACTATTATACTAAGGTGATTAGTATAAATAGTTTTTACAGTTTAAGAGTAAATAATATTAATTCATAATAGGTGGATAAAGATTCTACGATCAGAATCTGTGTTGAATTTTAGATGAGCATTGATGAAATTTTCCAAACTAGGAAAGGAAATCACTTCTCACAGGGTATATCATATATATATATATATATATAGAATATTTGAGTGAACAAGTGCTTTCAATAACTTCATCATCGGGCTTCATGGTTACAAATCCATAATTATTTTGATATATTACAAAGGCCAAAATGAGGCATGTATTAATGAATTTGACGATGTTATATGTTGAAAATGGTGAACGTTTGCATCTGTTACGACATAGATACTTCAAAATTGTGTTATTTACAAATTAGAAAGGTTATATAATAAAGGTCAGAAACGATTTGGAGTAAAGTGTTCAGTCACAATCACTATAATAGTAATATGACAAAATGAAAGTGAAAAAAGAATATCGTGTGAATAAAATGTATAGTAGGAGAGTTTCATCTTGTTAATCGAGGTAATAATAATAGTAATAACAATAGTGTTAATATCGTTGTGTGAATATAATATGTAATAAGAGGGGTGTTATCAAGATAATTATGATAGAAAAGAATTCATGTGAATTGGGAATGATGGATGTGAAGATGAAGATAGATTTAATCAACAATATTCAGTTTCGGTATCCGGTGATCCAGTCGTAAGCCAAGATAAACATAGAGGCTGGATATACCTTTTCTGGATACATAAGTCTGGATAGGCAATATATATATTTACAAATTTTATTGTAGATTCTAGATATACAAATGCTTCTTCTATTAAATGAACTGATAACATCAATGTACAATATTTATTTATTTATTTAAACACATACATATTGGTACAAAGGGGCACCAGATACATATGAGCCACACAAAACAATGAGAATGGGAAGAGAAAGGTGGAAGATGCGTATATATAAAAGAAAATAAAATAGGATGAAAAAAAAAGAGTAATTATGGGAGGAACTGAAATGTACAACCAGAAGACTCTTTTAGTTAAGGTTATAACCACTCTTTATGAAAAAAGTAAAAGAAGGTTACAGCAGGATCGCCACTGGCTTCTATTCTGAGCCATATCTGATAACGTCTCTAGCCACTGTGTTGCACCATCTCTTGGACCCCAGCCAGGGAAATCCACTGATTATTACTACTTAGGTAGCTAGTCAATTTTTATAAAGTATGAATAGATTTGTTGCTATTATCAACATCAACTTCTGTTAATTTGCTGAACAGTATTATTTTGGTGTGGGCTACTTATATCCACACAAGTAGTATATAACGATGGTCGGGCATTGAATGTATTTCAGAAGATCGACAACGAAACGCAATTGGTATGAAGATGCATGAACAATAATAATCAATGACGATGAACTGATATTTGCAAAAGGAACAGTCGTGATTGAGACAATTAATTGATAGTTTACAAATTAACTATTTACTATATGGTTCTCATATTTTACTAAGATATTCTGTAATATTGTACCGAAATACATTCGATTGTCCCCACTCGTCTACTTGTTCACTACAGTAGTTTGTTCAAAATGACATCTGGTTTTAATTCGGGAGTGGGGTAAATTACCAATTCGAATATTTGACTTAATGATTTCATCATGTCTATAAAATAACCAATATGTAGTCAGTAACATGGACTAGACTTACAGAGTATTCGTTGGTAACAAGTAAACAGTTGTTCTGCAGATAAAATACTTTTAAAATTAGGCTTACAGAATTAGCAAAATTTATTTCTATTAAAAAATAATATTACTAGGAAATAAACTTTAAAATAGTGTATAAGGAATTAGGAAATAGATATCATGTGAATTCAATAAGTAGTACTTAAACAAATTTATAGTAGGACGTTACATGTTCAACCATTAATTTAATTCATCACTACAGCTTGTTTAGGCAAGTAAACCAGTTATTTAGTTGTGATAAAATTAGAATAGGATAGAAAGCGTGATATACATGTAGAAATAACTAATCTGGGGATTTCCGACCATTTTATGTAAAATAATGTGTTGTTTCAAGTGTAACCTGGAAGTATCTGTTGGAAAATAAATTACATAATGGCTTCCTACTATAGTTATAGGTAACTTGATTAGTGTTATAGGACTACAGAATAAGGTAGGATTTCGTCAGCGAAATACGTGTTATGTAGTGAAGCGTCTAAAATACATATTTCCTTATTTTTCAAGAAAAAAGTAATAATCCCTCGGATTAAAAAAATGATACTTATTAAATTCTTGAACTGATAATTACTTTATCAAATACACGACACTTGGTCATACCAACCTAATCTTTCTGAAATGTAATAAGAACCAATTAGATTTAAGTGCTAATATCATGTACTTTCCAGTACCTCCATTTTTATTTATACAATGCTTTATTAATGGTTAACAAGCTTCTTGAAAGATCCATAAACGTGACAGATTTGTTGCAGGCCTCGTGTAATATCTCCCTGAAATATGGTTATCATTCACGTATTACGCGCACGATTGTAACGACTGAAGCTTTAAATAATCCGACTTCTATTCAGAATAGAACGTGAATTTTAGGTGAGTGGGAAACTCGGCTACCGAGATAGGTGTTCATATTTACCTTGTGTATATTGACCTTTATGTCCTGCTGGGTAGTTTACTTGTTTTCTTCAGCTTTATGTTGTCTGTATCTTCCAAAACATTCGTCAGATGCTATAGTAGTTTACTACCGTCTAACAATCTCCCCTTCAAATGACTAGAATACTTATCCAGATTAGGTTCACATTTGGCAACAGGTGCCTGTGAAAGCACAAGTACTCCTATGTGCAATCAGAAAGAACTTTCCGTCGCAAACTGGCATCCCAGACTTGCGGGTATCTCCTCCATGTCTTTTACGAAAACAACCTAAGTAGTTCAGATTTCCTTACAATGCTGTAGACTGAAAGGAACGTCGCCCGAATATCTCGCATTCCGAAATGTATGATCCCGCGGTTGCTTGTAGGATTTGAACCCGAGTCGACGAAATAACCCTGAGGCTCAGTTTTGGATTGGTTCAAAGTACATTATTTTTTTCGACTGTGTCAAACATTCCCCCACTTCAAGCAAGAGCGAATGGGATGGGCAGTGGTGAGAACAACGAAAATGTTCCACGAAATCGCTAATATACGGCTGGATGAAGCTACTTGCGTCACAACACCTGATCATATAAGCTAAGGCACCTATAAATTTCATACTGACTGTCCAACTTGTATGTGATTTGGAATGCGGGTCCAAAGGACATTCAATAATCTTCAGAGTGGGAAGTTAATTCGTTGTTATCTGCCAAACTTTGAAGTTGTATCAGATTCTCATAAAGTCCTAACATATCCTTCAGACTTGAAGATTCCTTCCCACGCTTACACCATTAACAGAAAGTAACAGTTCTTAAGATATTAATTGGTTAAGGAAGGTAGTTTGTATGGAAAAAGGGGGATGACGAAACATGACAGTTATAAATTCCTTCGCTTGGTTTATACCGATGACTTAAAATTTTCGACCAACCCGTTTAACTTGTCAGAAAGGCAATACATCGAAGGGAATACATAAACTTTATTTTTGGAATAAGTAATCTGCAGATAAATTATTCAAAAACGATAGACAAAAATTTCTGACAAAATCTGTAAAAATGAAATGCAATTATTTGGAACCGGTTTATAATCTAGAAGCATACATCAACTAACTAAACACCGTTTTCATTCGGCAAGGATTCGCCATTAGAATCTATAAGCTTCACCTTCTTGGAAGTTGAGTTTCCATGACCATTTAATTCAAGACTTATATTTTCTACAGATTCCACAGGTGTCGTTCCAGAAACAGGGCGCTTTTTCCTTACCAAGTGTGATATGTCATCAGTTGGAACACTAGTACCATTAGAGCACGGTTCCATTGAAGACTCCGTTTGTTTAATGCTTTCAGCTAATCGATCTTCCTCAATATCTGCACACCGACTCTGAACGTCTGGTATTAAAAGCTCTATCTCTTTAAGTGTAACTTGTAAAAGCTCTTTTTCTTCTCCATCTTTTTGGTCAACAGCTTCGATTTTTGACCTGACATCTTCAGCCAACAACTTGAGACACTCAACTGAAGCTTTGAAAGAGCTGCTTGCGTTTCCTAAATCTCCAGAAACCGCATATGTCGTTCCCAGTTGGTAATGGCTCTCAGCTACACGACGATCTTTTTGACCCAAAATGGCAGTACGGATTTCTAAGCATTCCTATGGGAAAAAATAGGAAAGAGAGTAATGCAATTTGGACAGGAATCACAGTTCAAGACTATCACTGTATATCCAAATCACTTTATTTCTACTTGCTGCATAGTTGGCCAACTGTATTTCTGATTTGGATTCGAAAAAGCAATCTTTTCTTATGTGATCTCGTATAAAAGCTTTTTAAGGGAGGAAACGATCCGGAACACTCAAAAACTTCAATTTCGTTGTGGATCAGTAGCTTTTTAGTCACTTTCGAAGTCTTCTACTGAAGATAATGACCATCTAATGAACACAATCTAGTTAACAACTTGGATGTTTAGATCGAAATCTACTGGCCTTGATGATTCAAAGCTATGTCAGTTGCCACACCTCAATATTAGTCTTTAGACTTGATATTATCTGCTATTTACGAGAATCCACTACTAAATATGGATGACACGATGAAACTTGAATGAAAAATTGGTCAAGTTGAAAGAGCTTGACAATCTTCCCATTAGGTATTTCTTACCGCTCTGTCGCTGTAGTGGACGCGTTTTGCAATAACAACCTCCAAAATAAGTACAATTAAGTCTACATCAATGGGTTGAAATTTTACATACTGACATGTTGGCAAATAGCACCAAGTCTGAAAGACAACCAGATACATAGGAAACCGACAACTGGAACCAGATAAACGGTCGATACTATAGAACTAGAACAATTGTAAACTCAAAATTTTGTTCGTTTACAAGATGGTAAACTGGACTGCGAACCCAATCAGAATGACGCAAGGTACAATAAAGGAAGCTAAAATACACATGGACGCAAAAAGCAAGTAGCTGTCTCGTATAAGTGAATGTTTGAGGTATACCCACATTGTATAGTGATATGGCAAACAGGTGTTAATATCTTAACGACAAGCACTTGGAACCCTATGCACTGTAAATGAATTACTGACCTAAATGAGGCTATATGGAGGCCGAATGATGCTTGTATTATAAACGTTTTTAGTTTTGTTAAAAAACTTGGAATTTAAAATACAAACTCTATTCCCAACCAAATCCAACTATTCACTAGAAATGCACAACGAAGTTGAAATGAGCACTATTACTGTTTAACGAAACCTAAATTAACAAATCCTAAACTAAAAATCGTTGACTTGACGAACTCATTATTTATGGACAACTCCTGATAGCAAAACCTATGCTATGTTTTGTCGTTGAAGTCAAACGATAAATAAAAATGGACAAACGAAATACCTTTAGGTCCATTACTGCTTGGTCATAATCTTCTTTCTCGCGACTAATCTCACCAAGCTTTTCTAGGCACTCAGCAACATTCAGCTTGCTTTCCTCGTCATCTTTTTGTGAGAACAGCTTTTTGGCTACTTCAATAACCTCCCAAGCGATTTGCAGATTCGACACATCATCTTCATCATCAGATTTAGCAGCTTCCGAGTCTGTGGGATTATTATGGAGCTCATCTTGGTCCTCAGGCTCGTCCCCCTCACATTCATTTGATTCGCCACCCTCAGCTTCCTCGACAGCGTCATCCGTCGGATTATCACCAGCAGCATCATTTCTGCTTACAGCTTCAATGTCTTTACTGGGAGCATCATTTCCGCCTACACCTTCAATGTCTTCACTAGGAGCATCATCCTCTTTGGTTTCACTGTTTTCCTGATTGTTTTCTTCACACATAGCATCTATGACTTGATTGGAAATATCTTCCTTTTCTTCAGCTAAAGAAAATGAGATATCACGTGCCAACTTACTTGTCAACTCAGGCCCAGGTTCAATGATCTCATTATCCGATTCTGAATCATCTTTATCTGGATCCGGTACTAATCACGTTGAGACAAATCATTCATACTTACTCCCATCCAATGCGTTCCCGATAACTGAACTTTCTATTCGTGATAGTTCGAGAAGTGCAGTACCATACAGTAAGTTAGGAACAGCAAGAGCTTCATGAAAGTCACCATGTATTGTCGACCTGTTAAATATGCAACATTATCAAGACTCACAGAGCTTCACAAGCTTTTTGAAAATTGTCTACTGCCTTGCTAATATCACCACATACTAAATCTCTCCTTCCTTGAGTGATTAAATCTTGCGGTGCAAGCTCCATGTAAACACTTCCAATACAAATAAGGCGCCGTGGCTTGAAATCCAAACTAGTAACAAGTTTTCACTGCATTCTCAATGTCCACGAAACCTACCGTTGTCGTAACAGACTTGTATAAGCTTACATACTTCTTTGTATTTGAATTTAAGTGTATGAAAACAACTGATATGGTAATATGGTAATACGGTATATTCAGAACGATATTTAAAAGAACAGGGATATCCTTCCTCTTACAGTTAAACTTATGGTTTTGATCGTTCATTATTCTTACCTTGATTGAATCAATTTCTACTAACGTAACGTATTTTCCCTCGAAAGCAATCGCGTATATTTGCTTTTGCTAAATACATTGACTTTTTCCTGTTTGTTGCAATTTTGAAAGTCCGGAAAATGTGGGTGACCGGGAAGACCAGTCAAATAGCAACGGAAATGAGGAGATACAACTTGGCTGTTCTGAGAATCAGCAAAATACATTGGACTCAAACTAGGCAGCAAAGGTTAGATATGGAAGAGGTGATGTTGTACACCGGTCACGAAGAAAGAAATCCTCCGTACACACAGGGAGTTGCTCTGATGCAGTTCAGAGATGAATGAAACATACTCATAGGATGGTGAAGATACCACGGATGTTCTAGTTTTACAACTGGCTACCAGTAGCACCTTCTATATTCGATCGTTCCCAGACAGATAGAAATCAGAAGTCAGACGAGAAGAGGCAGGAAAGATATATTTGATTCGTTACCAATATATCGAGGACCTTTTCTATAAGCTGGCTAATGAAACGTAGGAGCTGTGTCCCACGCCGTGTTGAAACGTGATCTGGTACGGATGCATGACCGAAAGCCTTCAGTTAAACAAGTCCACTTAAACAACATGGTCAGCATCCAATGTCGAACACTTAATGAGCTATTGATTTTGGGGAATTATCTACAGCTACAGATCACTCCCCCCCTAGTGAGGTAGTGATGCCCCTAAGACGTGACCAGCCAGAAGTTTAAACCCAACGAGTTTGTCGTTGGAAAACACTCTTCTGATAGCTTGCTTCGTTTAGCAGCGTCTGGTCGTCTTTCCTTAAACTATGGGACCAAAATGTACAACATAGCAATAAAGAAATATAGTACAATGAAAAATTCCGGTTCCTTGCGAAACTTCGTCGTTCTTTTCCAGCCGTCCTGGAAAAGAGGAAAAATAGAACGTGTGAGTGCATGTCAAAAATGCACTCGTACTTGCGTAGGGACACAAGATGAGCGGAAAAAAATAAACTGATACACTTACAAACAGCGTAAAAGCGATCGGAAAAAAATGGTTTTCTTTTGGTTTTTTTTATATATAAAAATATATATATATACGCTCAAAAAAAGATAAAAATGTTTTGTTTTTTTTGTTTTTTTTATAAAAAAAATGAGCATATCAAAAAAAATTTTATAATAAACTATGAAAGGGTAATTCAAGATAAAGCTTATGTCCTACGTGCAATATTCGTTAAGATGTTCTGGAAATCTTACTCGTCTTCCAGAACGCGTTGTTTTAGGTTTATCTATCGACGTTGACGAAGTATCAAGTTGTGTGTCGGCTGTCGTGTAGGGTACTACGAGTGTAGTAGCTGTGTCGTTTGCTTGTACCGAAGGAAAATCGACGTAGCTAGGGTTTCCTTCTAAGTACGCTGCTTTGAGTCGGTCGATACTGATGCTATCGTTCGTACCGTTCTTATCTACTACATAGTACTTAGGTTCGCGTTGAAGAACTTTGAAGGGTCCTTCGTATGCTGATTCGAGGGGTCGTCGATGTGAGTCTCGACGAACGAAGACGTGTGTACTATGTCGTAATTCGGGTTGAACGAAAACATCAGTTGATTGAGGTCGAGTGTGAGCAGGTTTAACTGAACGCATAGCGTTTGAAAGCCTACTCGTGTAAGAGTTTAGATCCATGTTCAATGAAGAAGCTGAAGGATCCACGAATTCTCCTGGGAGTCGGAGTGTCGTTCCGTAAACAAGTTGAGATGCCGTGTATCCAATGTCAGCTTTCACTGCATTGCGGATACCTAGCAAGACGAGTGGAAAACCGTCTGTCCACTGTGAAACGTTTGAAGCTGATAATGAGGCTTTTAATTGTCGATGAAAACGTTCTACCAACCCGTTCGCTTGTGGGTGGTAGGTGGTCGTTCGGAAGCTCGTGATTCCTAATAGTGTGGTCAGACAACGGAAACGTCCAGATTCGAACTGGCGTCCGCGGTCTGTAGTGATTGTGGAAGGGCAGCCGAAATTTGCTACCCATCGTTCGACGAAAGCGCGGGCCACGGTTTCAGCAGTAATGTCCTTAATCGGTACTGCTTCTGGCCATCGAGTAAAACGGTCTACGCATGTTAGGAGATATGAGTATCCGTTTGAGTGGGGTAAGGGTCCTACCAAATCTATATGGACGTGGTCGAAACGAGCGTCAGGGGTTTTGAAAGAGCCTAAGGGACATTTGTTGTGTCTTATGACCTTAGATTTCTGACAGCTTACACAGGAGCGTGCCCACTCCCTCACATCTTTATTCATGCCAGGCCAGCCAAACCGTTCGGCTATAAGTTTGACTGTTGCACGAACGCCTGGGTGAGAAAGATTGCGCAACGTATTGAAGACGTTGCGTCGATAATGTTTTGGTACTATTGGACGATCCCTACCTGTAGATGTGTCGCAAAGTAAGGTTTCCTTACCTGTTCCCATCTGCTTAATACTTAGTTTAAGAGTTGTCGAGGATAACTCATGCTGAAGATCAATGTCTTCTTTTTGAAGCTGAGCGAGTTTAAGAAGGTCGAGCCCTTGGAAACTGTTCGAGGAACATATTCGAGACAAGGCGTCTGCGACTACATTGTTAGCTCCAGAAATGTGTTGTATGTCTGAAGTAAACTGCGAAATGTAGCCGAGTTGTCGAGACTCTCGCGGTGAGTACTTGTCTGAAGATGAACTTAAAGAGAAGGTAAGAGGTTTGTGATCGGTAAAAAGCGTGAATTCTCTTCCTTCGATGGAATGTTGGAAATGCCGTACAGCACAATACATAGCTAGGAGTTCCCTACCGAACGTGCTGTACCTAGATTCCGCGTCTAGCAACCGTCTCGATAAAAATCCTAAAGGTTGCCACGAGTTGTTAACCCATTGTTGTAAGACTCATCCGATTGCTGAGTCGGATGCGTCTACGGCGATACTAATGGGCGCTTGAGTGTCCTGATGAGCAAGCAGGGTTGCCTTAACGATGTGTTCTTTAACTGTGGAGAATGCTTTACAGGCTGTGTCGTCGAAACTAATTGATTTTGCATTTCCACGAAGCTGATCGGTTAACGGTTTCATAAGGGATGCGCATTTGGGTATGAACCGTCTATAGAAACTTACAAGTCCGTTAAAAGTTCGTAAGTGCTTGATCGTGGTCGGTTCTGGATAATCCAGAATGGCCGCCACTTTGCTCCTAAGGGGTCGGATGCCTTGGGCATCAATAGTGTGTCCTAAGAAGTCTAAGCAGTTAGTTCCGATTTAGCATTTCTGAATGTTTACAGTAATGCCATGCCTTTGGAGTCGATCGAAAACAATGTCCAGATGCTTGAGATGCGATTCTCTGTCCGGACTTGCTATTAGACAGTCATCAACATACGCATGTACGAAGTTGAGACCTCGGAAGACGTCGTCTATAAACCTTTGGAAGGTTTGAGCCGCATTTCTTAAACCAAAAGGCATTCGTAGAAATTCGTAAAGACCGAAGGGAGTGATGATGGAGGTTTTAGGAATGTCGTCAGGTGCCATCGGGATTTGGTTATAAGCTTTAACCAAGTCGATTTTCGAAAAGACAGTTGTACCTTTCAAGGTAGCTGTCAAATCGTGAATATGAGGCAGCGGGTAACGATCGGGAATGGTTTTTGCATTCAGACGCCGATAATCACCAGTTGGCCGCCAATCATTGCTGTCCTTTTTAGGGACCATGTGCAATGGGGATGCCCATGGACTATTCGATGGTCGAATTACCCCTAGGTCCATCATGTGGTCGAATTCGTTTTTAGCTAACCTAAGCTTCTCGGGAGCGAGTCTTCGAGCTTTCGAGAATACAGGTGGTCCTGTAGTCGAGATGTGATGTGTAACATTGCTGGTTACACAAGGTAATTTCGATTGCGATTGGTATATCCCGGGGTATTTGTCGAGTACTGATTGGTACAATGGGTCTATGGCGTGCTTAATCGTGACTGGGGATAACCTGCAACCAGAACAAGGAGTTACGCAAACAGATAACTTAGTGTTTCCATCTATTAACCTTCGTGAGCGTGTGTCGATGAGTAGATTGTGGTGTTGTAACAGGTCTATACCAATGATTGGCATAGAGACGTCTGCAACAACGAAAATCCAGTGTGTGGGTTTGCGTAAACCCACGTTAAGGTAGACGTACCTTTTACCGTAAGTAGCGATCGGCTTTCCGTTTGCCGCCTGTAAACTTAAAATAGACTCGTGAAGTCTGTCGTCGGGATTTGCTGGAAGAACGCTAACTTCTGCGCCGGTGTCGACGAGGTAGCGAACTTTCGTAGTCACATCCGTGACGTATAACAGACGGCTATGTTCGCCGGCTACGGTTGCCGTTAACGCGTGCCGGCTGGGAAGTTTCCCGAACTGTTTTTCGTGTCACTCGATTGCAGGGCTTCCTGCAATTTCTAGAGGATTTACCGTACTGGTTGTGATACCAGCACCAGTCGGGGTTGTCTGTCTCTCGACCACGAGACAGATCTCTTACGTGAAACGCTCCTACGTGGGGATTTTGACCGACTACGGTCATTACGCAAGCGAAGATAGCGTGTCAGTGTATGACATAGTTCGGTGATGTAGTTCGGGGTCGTTTGAGGTTTTTCTTTGACTGAAAAGACCTCGGCCTTAGAAAATTTGGCGATTTCCAAGATTCGATCGGCAGATGCAGCTAGTTCATCTATGGCATTGTTTTGAAAAGAAACAAGCACTGCCTGCACCTGTTGAGGGAGTTTAGACAAGAAAAGTTGTCTAAATAGGCCATCATCGAAAGTTCGTTGGCCAATGACTTCTCTCATTCTAAGCAACATGTCCGTCGCAGAACCATGTTGCAAGTCGATATTGTTAAGGAGTTGGTCTAACCGTTGTCGATGAGTTAGGTCTCCGCGTTTTAAAATCGATAGTTTAAGCGTTTCGTAAGGTTCGGGACACATCACTAGTAAACATACTAGGTGTTACGTACCTGTTAAACTCGCGCGGTAACGCCTTAACTACCGCGAGGAAACGTGTGCGCGAGTCCGTGATTCCGTGCATGCAAAAATCGGCTTCTGCATAGCAGAACCAGGACTCGATATTGTCGGGCCAAAATGGCGTTAACTGAATCGAAATAGGGGGAATAGACTTAAACTTAAGAACCTTAGGAGAGTGTTCCGTCATAGTAATATAGATAACGAAAAATGTCTAATTAAAATATATCCGGGAAAAAAAATTCGCGAAAAAAAGTATATCACAATATATAAAATTCAAATAAAGAATAACAATGAATAATAATATTCCAAAATGGAACAGACTCACAGTATATTGACTTGGTGTACCAGATCACGTCGGTCTCACCAATGAGGATGCACCGGATGTTCTAGTTTTACAACTGGCTACCAGTAGCACCTTCTATATTCGATCGTTCCCAGTCAGATAGAAATCAGAAGTCAGACGAGAAGAGGCAGGAAAGATATATTTGATTCGTTACCAATATATCGAGGACCTTTTCTATAAGCTGGCTAATGAAACGTAGGAGCTGTGTCCCACGCCGTGTTGAAACGTGATCTGGTACGGATGAATGACCGAAAGCCTTCAGTTAAACAAGTCCACTTAAACAACATGGTCAGCATCCAATGTCGAACACTTAATGAGCTATTGACTTTGGGGAATTATTTACAGCTACAATGGGAATCTCATGCATTCGGGATCATGAATACCATCCTTCAAAACAAAGAAGGAGGAAATCACAGTGAACGTTACTCATAACATTGAGTAGTAATGATGTCGATAAAAATCAGTTCTACTCGAGGATGCATTCGATCATAGAGATCTGTCCAGGAAAGGGCTTGACAATCCTGATGGGAGATCTAAACGTCAAAGCCGGAATAGACAACACTGCGTATGAAGATATCATGAGACGATATTGGCTAGGAGAAAGGAATGCGAATGATATTTTATTTATTTATTTCTTTCTTTCTATTCTCTTTTTCAAATATGGCAAGTATAGTGCTAACCTTATTGAAACTTGTGTATTATTGCATTTTTGAAGAAACGCGAAATGGTTTCTTCACAATGCTTGTTTACCCATAAGATGTTTGTGAATAATGATAATATCTCTGAGAATTAGGGAGACTACATTAACTGTTGGCTTTCATAGGACAGGTATAATCTAAAACACATGTTTTAGTTCACTTTGTTTATGATATCATGACAGTATACATCTCTGCTATTAGCCCTTAATTTGATTTTTTTGGATTAATATTTAGCAAACAGGACCGGACGTCCATTCTCACCATTGTCTGTAGTAAGAGGTTTAAATAATTAGCAGATATATCACTTATATTAGCAAGCTATTTTTACCCACTTTCCGATAGGATCGATCATGTACGGACCAAAAAGCGATATTACGGATCAATATTGAGCATTCGATTGAATAAAATTCTTCACCACACCACAACTCCCTCGACTATGAGAAAGCGCTCGACAAAATGGGTAGGAGGGCCTTATGGAAATTTTATGGACACTATGGTGTACCCTGAGAGCTTCTTCAATATAATATGGAATTCATACGACGGACAAACAGCTACCTATGCCAAATATTCAACATTCGTTAGCCAGATACCATCGTCAACAATCTACTATGGCGAAGAAAGAACCAACTCACAGCCGAAGAGGGAATTAAAGAAAGACACCGAAGGAGGGTAGGACATACATGGCCGAAATCATCAAACTACATCACGAGGCGAGCCCTTATTTACAATTCTGACGGCAAAAGATAAGGATGAAGGCTCAAACACACATTACTTTGAGACAGTAGTAATTAGCTAAGTGTCTTCTCCTCACCCTATAAACCGGAGTAATAGGTGTGTACTCCCAGTATCTTGACAGTCTGGATCGTGTCATTGATATATCGAACCGTATGGGAAGAGGTTCAGCTAACGAATTCGACAGAGCTTTCATAACACTAAGGTGAATATCGTCAGGACCACTAGAAATATCTGGTTTGAGAAGTTGACTTAATCGTAAGAGAGTTTCTTTCTCAGTGACCACAGGATCCATCGACACGCTGCCATGGTCACGAGTAACTGTTGGTCGATCGTCGTCGGCAGTAGAAAACACTTCACTAAAGTATTCTGATGAAGCTTCAGCTTTTGCAACATCGATTCTTGCAAATATCAACGGGTTCCCATGTGTCGAAATTGGTGATGTCACGACACTTCTCTGAGTTCGCCTCTTTGTATTAGAGTGCAACTCGTTCTGAACTATTTTCACATTTTCTACCCGATTTGTTTTTCATACGAAGTCCTAGCCTTAATGGATAATGCTATGCATGCATTTCAAGTCTCGCATTGTGTGTGTCTGAACTTTTCAGAGGGTGAATATTTAAAAATGTTTGGGTTTGGATACTTGATTTACTGGGCATGCTCCGTTACAGTTATCGGGAGCCTACTACGGAAAGATTTCCGATACTACGGTGTCCATCTCACTTCAACTAATATCAGGTGCATTGAGATCTTCTAGTTTCAGATATCCGTTACTTTTACTCCATAGATGAATAAGCTCTAAAATAAAGCCATCAACCAATCAGACAGGGCTACTATAGATGACATGGAGTATAGATGTATAACATTCAAATATGAGTTCACAGCTAGTGACTTTACAAGTTCCACCGTCATGGGATTCGCAAACGAAAGAACGGATGTTAACATTATTACTTGTGTATATATGAACCTCATGTCATTTCCTGTATTTATTCCTATTGATACGTAGTCAGTTGACTACCAATAATTCCAGAGTAACATCAAAGTCATGGACTAACCAATGTGCGGTCATAGTAAAGATGAGTGACTTTGATTCGTCAACTAATGCTCCTAGTTCATATAATTTAATAATCAGACCACAAGCATTTGCATATAAAACTCCTGAAGAGAATAGCCGATCGATACAGGTTCTATTAGCGTTTTTTCCGCAGAGTGACTACTGGAGAACACGTTTTTTTCATGATATTGTAGACCGTTTTCGAGTGTAGCTAGTGGCATCTTTTTACTAATTATATCTTCTAGATCCATGTCAGTTCTTACTCTAATGCTGGTACTATCGTGACTTCGAGAGTTATTTAACAAAAGATCTCGTTGTTTCTCGGACTATGGAATTACCTTAAGGAGTCTATATGGTCGGGGTTCGACATTTTTGTCAGTCTCCTAACCCGTTCTTATCAGTTTTTTTGACGTGAACCACTGTAAAGTCATCTGGCATGATGCTTCGTATACGTGTTCCAACTTTTTTCAGATAATGCGCGTGTTTAATTTTCGGACTGCACTGTGTTACATTCCGAACCGTATTTTTGATCGTAAAGAGGAGAGCACGAAGAGAAGTGTTTGAAAAATTGTAGTCTTACCTAGTTATTAGTTACTCTTAAGTAAAAACTGTGGACTTTCCTCTGCACCCTATTTCTCAATAATCTGTTGTTTGTGCATCTTTTGGCTTCGCTGAATCTGTATATACTGTTCGATTCGTCTGGGTAATGATGTTGTCGTGTTATCATGGAAGTTATGTGTGTTATGTATCTTCCATCAGCTTCATTGTCTAAGAATATGATGAGCTATTTAGCTTATTTATTTCGTACTTGATGAAGCTTACCTGTAAGAGTTCGCCTTCTGAACTTATCCAAGATTCAGTTACATCTGCGCGAAATTCGTTTTTGCGTCCATGCGAACAGAACAGGACGGCCCCGTCCAAAATTATCTGTTATTACCAACTGGAATAACGAATATCTACAAAGTGGTACTCGAATCTCATGTCCTCCAGCAGTTTACCTTCGCCGTGAATGTAATGAGTATAGGTAGTCTGAGAATAGATAGAATTACTCTTCCATAGTTTTTGGAACTTCTTTAAGACGCCATAAAATCCAATCCAGTTTCCAAAAAGCCTGTTCAGTATTATGCGTTGAAACGCCTCGCTTAATTTCACCGGAATATCTCGTGAACATGAATCACTACAAACAGCATTTAATAGTTACTAAAAAAGGTAATTATTGAGATAATACTTTGATAACTGAAGAAAGTACTACAAACATTTAGGACTTCCCGGTTACTTGAGGCTTCATCTTAATATTTGTAGAAAACAACGATCAACACAAACCCAGAGTATCTTTTACTGTTAATTCATTCTTAATACGCAGTTTTGTGGACGTCAACAAATTTCAAACAAGGACAGTGAGGTTCAGCAGGGTAATTGATATCCCAGGTCAAGTTACGAAGCAACAAAAGAGCCGAATTGTACACTACAAAACAGAGGAATCTAAATTAACGCTTTTCTCATTGATTTCGCAAATTTACTGCAGCAAAAGACGACGCAAATACGAGAAAACCTGATATTCGCGCAACACGACGGACACTCGACAGACCCTCGGCAACTCAAATTCGGAGTGACGGCCTCTTGTCACGCCGTTTAAAGTCGTTAAAACGAAACGGCGGGCGGCTCCTAAAGGCTCTGACTTTTTTTACCGTGACTTCTGTGACGCGGGCTTAAACGGAATAGTGCAGTACTCTATCTTTCGGTCAAATCTTCCAAAGGAAAATGGATCATAAATGGAAGTGCAGAAAAAATGACACTGGCCCCTACAATTTGTCTTTAGAATAACATGTTAAATCATTCCTTCGGAGCGGTCGTTTCGAATGGTCACGGTACAAGGATGAATTGTCATGTGAGTTTCCTAGTGTTGGTTGTTGATATTTGATTTTTTCCGGTATTTTGAAGTACTACTGTGTATCTCAAACAACCTGGAAAGTGTATTTAGGATGTTACTTAGCTAAGTTTTACCAAATATATAAATTAGGTGTCAAACCGTATAATGTAGATACATATTTGAGCTGTGCAAATGTGTAAATAGCTGCTCAAGAGCCAACTGTTAAGGAAGTATCGTAAATGGTGGCTTTTCACACAAGAGCGCTCTTCTGGGTACATCGCCAGTGATAAATCGTCAGATCACAAGATTTTTGATTTCGAAATATTGACGATAAGAATGTTTAAATTGTTCCAGTCCACTCTTTTCGTAAGAAAATTAGCGGGTCCCTCGAAATGTTAACCTAATCGTTCTCGAAGTTTGCATGCGTAATGTAGTATTGGCCTCTCATAAGTGTAGTCTGTTTCGGGTTTTTCATCTAAACTTGTGTACAATTATGATGTGAACTAACTTGGCTTTCGGTGTTGCAGAATAGAAACTTGAGTTACCAATCACAAATTTGTACAATTGGCTTTGGGACGCAGATGTAATGGCTAGTGATATTACGCCAATACCCGAACCGAATGGGAGCGCGGTCCCAACCTTAAGCCTACTTGTTGTATGCTGTTTTCTTCAGCTACCAAGCTGTCACACTAATGTCATAAGGTTTTACATTTCCAGCGCTCGTTCTAGAGCACAAACGTATGTCGATGTGAATGTGATTTCACTGGCTTCTATGCCTTATGTTTTTAAGCACGAGAAACTGTAATGTCGGTTACTATGTTAAGCCCACAAAACTTATTCTAGCTTCCGGACAGGCCGATCTATTCACTCTTCTTGAGTCATGTCCTGACCTTGCTAATTATTCATTTATCAACCCTGGCTGCTTTTATATGGGCGTATATGTGTGTATATCTTATCCTACTCATCATATGTCTGTAGCTTATTTTTGCGGCTATGAATATTGATTAACGCTTGATTAAATCGAGTTGGCTCATACGCCTCCTCCATTGCGTGTCATCTCGCTTCGCTTCCCTTGCTCCGTTTATCTGATTGTCTGTTCCGATCAACGTTTATGCAAAATATACTTATTCGAAATCCATTCTTGTATTCAAATTATTTTAATTCTGTTATCATTTATTAGCATTGTTACTGTCTACCCAACTTCCGTTCCTTACATATATGTTAATTTATTTGTGTACAACTCATTGTATATAAACATGTCTTCAGATAATGACACAATAAGCTTTTCACAAACGCCGTCTGTGATGTCCCTTACTATTCCTCCTTTTAGGGTCACGGACTCACAACTTTGGTTTATTAAACTTGAAAACTACTTTTTAGCTAACTTTATTCATTTAAAATGAGACAAATCCGGCCACACAAGCTCACTGCTTCCAGATGAAGTAGCAGACAATGTACGAGAGGTCCTAGCTAAGCCGAATGCATAAAAGCCATATGACCTACCAAAGTTGTGATAAAAGCCTTCTCGTTAACCGACCGACAAGCCGTCGAGCAGCTTCTCGGTCAAGTGCAATTAGGGGACAGGACGCCACAGCTAAAAAAATTATATGGGCAGCATAATAGAGGACTAACAGAAGACTGCATTTTGTCAGCGTCTTCACCAAACAGGACTATGACATCTGCGTATTCTAAGTCGATTAGTGGACCCCCTGGTAGGAGATCAATCCCGAAAAATTCAGTTGAAGAGAGTGTTATTTCCAGCAATATGTCTATAATGAAGTTAAACAAAAATGGAGATAGTGGACAACCTTGTCGTACATCACTTGAGGTTGTAAAATCAGATGATAGTTCGCCATAAGCTTTCACTCGAATGGTAGTGTTCGAGTAAAGAGCCTTCACAAGGTTTATGTACTTCTGAGGTACACCTTTCAATGACAGACACTGCCACAGAACCTCTCGGTCTACAGAGTCAAATGCTGCTTTCAAGTCAAGAAAAACTATCATTGTCGGACGCCGATAAACATGTCTGTGCTCTAAAACCTGACGAATAGTGAATATGTGGTCGATGCAGCCACAACCAGGTCTGAAGCCAGTCTGATTTTCTCGTGTTTGCAGTTCGCGAGTCTTAGTTAGGCGCCCGATAATTATTGAGGCTAGTATTTTAGATGCTATGTTAGTCAGACTAATCCCTCTATGGTTATCGCAGGATGATTTTGGTCCCTTCTTACATATTGGGACAATCAGTGATTGTGACCAGTCGGATGGGATTACGTCCAACTCCCAGATTTTAGCCAGAATATTAGTCAACTTAGTCGCTAAAATTGGGCCACCATATTTAAACTTTTTCGAATACGTATATTTTGCATAAACGTTGATCGGAACAGACAATCAGATAAACGGAGCAAGGGAAGCGAAGCGAGATGACACGCAATGGAGGAGGCGTATGAGCCAACTCGATTTAATCAAGCGTTAATCAATATTCATAGCCGCAAAAATAAGCTACAGACATATGATGAGTAGGATAAGATATACACACATATACGCCCATATAAAAGCAGCCAGGGTTGATAAATGAATAATTAGCAAGGTCAGGACATGACTCAAGAAGAGTGAATAGATCGGCCTGTCCGGAAGCTAGAATAAGTTTTGTGGGCTTAACATAGTAACCGACTCTACAACTTAGTTACTTTTTGATTGAAGCAGTGTCTCGGCTCACCAGATTAAAACTTTACAATTGCAGGTTTGTCGTGTTAGATTGTTTGTTCATTTCACAATCATTAGCGTGAAATTCAGTTTCATTTAAAATAATCTCAAAAGTAAGCTTGATGAATTTCTTCAAGATTCTCTGTAACAATTTATATTCACTTCTGTCGTTTTTCAGCATAATCACTTTTTGTGCTGCTCATGGAAGTAAGAGATCTAACTAAAGTAGATAGTTTTATTGTAGTTTTCTAAATAATATGATAATATATGTCTTACACTTCATTTTTCATCATTTATTAACATTTTATTGCATCATGTTGCTTAATTATGTGTGAGCGTTTCGAAAAAGTTTTAAACCTTTTGAAATATGACGAATTTTCTACATACTAACTAGGTGTTCTACTAATTAATTGTCATCCAACGAGTTCTGTTATGAGGTTTGGATTAGGTAGTATATAAAGTAAAACCCTACTTTATGCTTGTTTTCTTGCTTAAATATGATATTTTGGCTTGTAGTAGATTTTTTGTTTTGTTGTGTTTGAAATTAGCTCTCATTTTGTGTACTCATTTCCTGTCCCAGCAGCATATGCTGTTGAGCTCATTTTCATTGCAAACTTCATTATGACATTCGGTTTATCTATATAAAGTCTAAGTTTCTAGCATCTGTATAACATTGAGCGATATAACGCCTACCATTGTTTTAGATACAGTAGTTCAAGACGAAATTGAGGGGTATACAAACTCGAATGTATGCAATCTGAGTGGTTTGTGTTATGAAAATTTCATCTAAGCATAGTGTAAAAATGTTGTTTTATTGTGGTTTATAACTTTGACAGAGTTTCATGATGGCATGTGGAATTATTCTTCCTTACGTTTGTTTACAGAATTGGCCTGTCTGCTTTGGATAATTAAATAATCGGGTGCTAGTGGCTGTAGGACGGCTTTATCAACATAAACATTATTATTGATATACTGATAAGTTTCGGAAACCAAGTTGGTGAAATACTATTTTGAAACATGTGTTTAAGGGTTTATACACTTGGGTCGCTAATTAACTTTTGACTCGACAAGTTAAGGTAAATTCGTCAACGACATTAATTGTGGTCCCGCAGTTAATCAAATTTACAATACACTATTCTGCATCATCTAAAATGAGAGTTCTATATTGTCAGCAGTATTTTAAGAACATCCCCAACTCTTCCTTTATTTAACCTAGTCGTTTTCGTCATCGTTAAATTGATATCGATATTCCAATGTCCTGTGAATTTCATAAGTGATATCATCAAGGTTGCAAAACGGTATGAAAAGGGAAACAAGTCTAAATATTCTCATAGTTGTATGTATTTTCGACATCGAGTTGGAGTTTCAGTGTTGGTCACAAATATTTAAAGATATTTAAAGTAAGGCTAAACTTGTTACTTTTCAAACAGAAATAAAGATATATACGTCAACACCCTAATTTAAATTCTTGTAATCTGTGAAAGCAGTGTGTTTCTTTAATTTTATTGGTTTGTCAGTCTCTTTGAAGCAATCCCTAAAGGTTGGTACTATATATATATATATATATATATATATATATATATAAGATTCTTGATATCAAGTGACTTTATTATTATTATTGATGTTTTTAAAATCATTTATTATTTTGCAAAGCTCAGGAGATTTATAGATGTAATGATAGTTAACGTCATATAGATTAATCCACATTTAAAGTTTCCTAGATTTTCAAATTAGAATGTTTGTTTAATTACGATAACGGAACAAAAAATCCAAGTAATCGATTTATTGAAAAACTTGAATTTCCACCAAAAGATTATGAGTTCGAACTTCAACCTAAATGCCAGAGTTAGAACAGATATAGTTTATGGTTACGATATGGGAGATGGACGTGTATACAGTTCCTGTGTGTTGTTTTGCACGTCGTTTATCTTGATCCTATCGATACCTATTTCGTTTGGCTATTTTTAGTCGAGTGACACAGTATTCCGTTCATTTTTTTATCCCATGGGCTTTTTGGATATAGATTCATCTCTTCATTAATATGTCAGTCAGTCGGTCAGCTACAACGTAGGACCAGGCACATTTATGCATCGGTCCAAGTTGCCATACCTCGGTAGCACAACAAGATGAACACCGGATTCATAGAAATAGTTAATTTAGTGGTAGTAGTATTTAAAAGATAGGTTGTATGTAAGAATATAGTATAGGAAGGAAGAACGTTATAAAGCAATTTTAATCTTAAGGTTTAAGGGAAAATAAAGAGTGTATACACCTACACCATTGTGATCGATTCTGAGCCATGTCAGCTAGAGTCTCCAACCATTGGTTACGATAGTCACGCGGACCCCAACCAGGTACTCTGCATCTACCAACATGGCTCGGACTAGAAGTTAGCAACTTCGAGCACTGATGCCACGTTTTGGTTTGGCCGCCCCTACACTAGTCAGCATAGCGCGTCGTGGTAATTGGTGTTCAGGAATACATAACACGTGGCCATTAATATGTAATCCAAATCACCTCTGTTCATTATGCTAAACAGTTTGCCGTTAACTGAATATAAATTTCATACTGAAGATGACAAATAAATTTTTTACTTGTCATGACCTAGTTATCGGTCTTGTGATTTGTAATATGACAAAATTTTTTGTCGATTATCTTCGATATTCTTTGTTTCCAGAAGGATAATATTAGTTTTGGGTCTTTGTCAACGTTTTTAACTTTATTTTAAAATATAATATTATGCCTCCTGCCACACTTCAACATTGAAGTTATTAAAATCGATCAATTTGCATTTCTGGTCATGAGCAGTTTCCGAATCTGTTTCGGGGATAATATATTATCCTTATTTTTAAGAAAATGGTACTCGTGAGACCAACTTTTTCGCAGATGCTTATACTTTAGTTCAGATTTGTCCAAAATGCACTGTTTTTTTCTGTGGATCTTACTTTCTAATTTCCTACTAGAATTTATCTACTCGTTTAAGGCAGTTGTGAAATTATGTCTCAGAAATGTGTTATATTCTGTGGAGATTTATGAATGGTAACTTTGAGAACTATTTATGGACCAATATGATATGTATATTTCCTATTGTATAATTGTTAAGTAACTAAACTATTCATATTCGTGTCCTCCCTATTGTAAGCTTTGTTTTGACCCATAGACTATTATTATACGATTTACCATTCTTGAGTTATCCCCAGTCTATTGATTACTGTCCCCCCTATTCACAGCCACATTTGTCCAAATCTTGTACAAATGTTATTTTCTATTTTATTCTACGATGTGGTCAGTTTGTTTGAAAATAATGGTTCATATTGCAGAGGCTGTTATTGGTGTTCTGAGCTTAACCGGCTAGGCTAGGCAGAAAGCAGGACTGATAGGTACTCAAGACTGCTCATACGGCTTTTGTGTATCATTGCACTGATCGATAATTCACTCCTCTCTGATTAGCGGTCTTAAAACGTCATATATTAACAGGGCACGCACTCACTCGATATAACAATATGATTTGTTGGATCGAGCTCCTTTTTTCTTTATCATGTCTATAAGCAGGATTTCTTATAAATGTGAACGTAATTTATATTATCTTTTTTATAGTTTTGAAATATACTTCTTTCTGTAATGTTTTTCTGTTGGGCCTAGTTTTTTTATTTCGTAGAAACTATCCTTTAATTCACCAAAACTCGTGTTGTATGTCGTTTATACTTTCTTCACATGTTCATTTTATTCTCTTTACTCAAGGCTATATTTTTAAATTTCGTTATTGCATCTTATTTCAGATTTTATTTGTTTTCAAAGTTGGCCATTCTGTACAACGAAAACCTAAACCTGTTAATGGTCGGACACATCATTGGAGGTGTTATGTAGACAGCTGGAATCCTCGTTATCCTTTGTCAGCATTTGTGAAGAAAGTCACTTTTAAACTACATAATACATTTGAAAATCCAAGACAAGGTGTCCGCTTGAGGTTGTTTTATGTATATGTGTATGTATATGTTGCCTAGTTCTAGTCACTCTGCATAGATAGGTGGGAAATATACTCTATATTTACGTTTTGAAGTCCTTATTACCTCTTTGTGATTATTGTTTCTTGGCTTGTGGGCGCAAAGTTAGATCCAATCGTTCCACGTCTCATGGTTATCACATTCTCACGACAAATTTCCACTGCTTGCAAGTATACTTAATAACCAAAGCATTTTCATCAGTAGTGAAATATGAAGTTTGATTTATTGGGAGAACTAAACTTTCAGTATTCGGTTATGAGTGTCTTTGAATCAACCTTTACGTACTTTGGTGCTAGCAAAATATCAATGATAAGGCTGCAAGTAGAGTTTCAATGAAGAGGAGCCAATTAATGTAATTGCGAATTGTCAGTGACTGAATCATCTGAGATATTTATCCGCATCCGACCATCGGTTATGTCGATTTACAATATCGAAAGTCTTAATAATGGACTAGTGAAGGTCAGTCCAAGTTATCTCGTCATTCTATAAAACTAATGACTTCAGATCTGAACGCTAACGAGTCAGTCATTTAATATTTAAAAAGTCAATGGTCTAAGGCTTTAAGTGATATAGCTCAAAATAGGTTGTAAATTCACTTGTTTTACATCTTGAACATATTATTTTCTGTGTTTATTTATTTGTCATTCGCTTCTCCGTATTAATGTTAATATATTTCCCCTTTCCTGTTGTTTTTTGTTATGCATTAAAGTATATCTTTCCGATTTGATACACAACTGTTTCAAGCTCCGTCGTTTTCTACTCGTCTGTTTGAACTGAGAATTTATAGATGAGCCCTGATACTCATAGGTTTACTGAATCCAGTTTTTCACATTAATGTATCCCGAGGTTTTCCACATGTTGATACAGGTCCATAGCTTGATTCATATCTTTCCCTTGGTATTAACATGATAAACTCAGAAGTTCAATCATACATGAGCAGTGCTCTGAAGATATTGCAGATTGTAATCCGCTATACATACCATACCCTCGGAAAAAAATATCACTGTATATGCTCGTCCCTTAATAAAAATATATAGTACTTATTAGCTTGAAAAATACGGTTCTTAATCCACACTATTCCGTCAATTATTATCGTCTTATAAGATCATTTACACGTCTCATTTGAATGAAAATATCCTAAGGCTAGTTGGTCTTGACGTTTAAATCATTTCGTCTATGTCAATTCATTTAGTTTGATGAGTTTGTTGAACACATTCAATCGGTAGTTGATTGCAAAATAATGTATTTGAGTCCATTATTCAATTGGTGTGAGAGTGTAGAATATAGTATATTGGTTTAGGATAATATTCCTCACACTGTTGATATATAATAAAATAAGTTCAGATGACGTCTCTTTTAGTCCAGTTTTAAGATTCTAATTATTTCAACACAAGATTTCATTGTGTTCATGATCACTGATAAGCTTAATTATATGCCGTTTTTTTGATAGTTGTGCGACAAGCTCCGTTCGCTATAGAAGAAGATGGTTTTGGAACATTCCAGCTTCAGATAGAAGTCGCATTCCTTGACTGTGTCACCACATTTTACTATGATTTAACACTTTTTGATCAGAATGCTTTACACACATATCGTACGATACAAATGGATCCCGCTCCTGAAGATTGGAGTAAACTCATTCAACTTGGAGGGGTAAGTTAGTTTTATCATTCCTGTGAATAGTAAATTTTACGATCATTAGTTTTTTTAAAATTCTTTTTTGGTATATATATTAGCTGAAATAACTCATATATTGTGTTTTTGTGCTCCAATATAACACAGAAAGTAATTATGTATATAATTCTAATAAACTCAACTTTATTCGTTTTATTCATATTTAATGTTAGTCATAGTTAGTCAGCAACGTTAAACCTGAGACATATATGCATTGGTTCAAATTACCACACACCATCACAGTTTAACATTAAAAAATAAATATATTTGAAGTAGATTATTTACGAGAAATTTACCATCACAATGTGAGCTATTGTAATGTATCAACCTTTCACTATATACCTCTAACATTAATATTTCTATACTTAACAAATAAAATAGTCATAATCCTATGATTACATGTTGTAGTAATAAAACAATTTACATCTTCACCATTCTAAATGTACAAATTCAAAATGATCACATTTTAAGGTTTTAAACAGTAAAACAATTTCAAATAAAGTGAAAGAGTATTTTGTATTTTCTATTGTTTCGTATTGGAACATAAACAATTCATGTTCAAATATTATTGAATTATAAACGTGTATTTATATAGTACATTAACTACTTTCTTAGCGGTTGTCTAGATTTTTTAATCTTTCTATCCATTTTTAAGAGGGTATTAATCAAGTTGAAAAAAATCAGTACTGCGTTAGTATCAATGATTATAGTAGAATTTTTATCATTTTTTATTCAGTAGTAGTTCTAGCTTCCTGATTTAGTCTTTAAAAAAGTGTTAAAAACACGAAGTTCAGCGAAGGGGTCTTTTTTCAACGAATTTATTATCAAGCTGTACAATCGTATATACATATATATATATATATATATATATATATATATATATATATATATGAAAATGTTTTGTTAAAGTATTAGTTTCGTGAGGACATGTGAATAAGGAATAACCAAGATGATGTAGTAGGAAGATTATAATACCAGATTACATAATACGAATAATAACAATAGACTTAATAAGTTAACAGCGAATTATAACGTGAATCTAATAAGATGATTAAAATGTTTTTGTCACAATAATTAAAGGTCATAGAGGTGTGAAAAATAAAGAAAGTGATGTCATGAGCAATTATGGATGAAAAATGGGAATAATATGAGATATAAGTAAAGGGGAGAATGGAATGATAATAATGAAAATTAAGGCCAAGGTAACAATAGGATGTACTTCTTTTGTACGCATAGTTCTGGAGTGAGCTCATGGATAGTAAGAGCTTCGACCATTTGTAAGAGTTGGATATGAAGAAATCTAGGTAGATTTGGACGAATCGTATAAACGACCTTAAATTCAAACTATGGATCTGTAGAATGATTACAGTCGATTAGATGTTCAAGTATAGAACTTCTAACTGCTCTCCTCTCACCCTTGTAGAGAAATTTTCATATATGTATGGTTGTACAGCTTGATAATAAATTCGTTGAAAAGAGATCTCTTCGTTCAACTTAGTGTTTTTTAAAAAAAACTATTATTTCGTTGGCCTTTACACATGTGAAGTGTGTGTGACTCATTAGTAAAATGATTATACACATGATGGTATTTTGTCTTTAACTTTATCCATGTTCACTTCTATATTTTGGCAGTATTTTCTTGTACATTAGTTTAATCTACACTTTCAGTAAAATTTCACATCGAACATCTTGTGTAGTTCCACGAGTATTAAAAAAAAAGATCATATTATTTATTTAGTTGGATAATGGGTGGTGGTTGATTCGGAACTTCTTTTCTGTATTGCTTAAATTGTTTTCATAAATTATTCATGTGAGAAAATGTCTTTGTGAAAATGTCAATCAAATTACCTTTAAGATTGATATCGATTGCTTCGTTCGTAAAAAACTAATGCTTATCGAAATGTAATGCCGGCAAAACATTCATAATTCGGTCTGCAATTATTTATCGCCAACTTGAATAAAAAAAATAAGGAGGTTGAGTAAATTTACAAGTGATTTTTTATGTCTACTGACAATGTTTTTTTTCTAAATTCGATTTACATCCGTCTAACCAAATTCACTTTTGTGTATCAATCTTTTTAATACAAAACTATCATCTAATTTATACAAACTCCATATTGATTGCCTTATGATTTTCTATCTAAATTCCATTATGTCAAAATAAACAAAACAGTTCGTCTATGGAAGTTGTCTACAATTCCTAATGTTAGATTATCTAAAAAATATTGAATTGTATATTAATGGTTCTAAAATTTAGTGAATTTAAGACTTTCAAGTAATTTATTTCTTTAAATATTTCAACTGACGGTATGATCTAGGCGGGTTGCTTGACTATCTGGGCTACCTGTTCCTATCATCTTGATATTTCATCAACTTCTCCGTTTGTTTTACCACATTACTATGTCTATTCATAGCATAACCTATTCAAGCGCGTTAATGAAAAGTTAACATCCTCTATCTGTACAAGTTACAACAAAATACAATCGGAGACGTTGTTGTGTCTGACAGTAGGAATTGAAAAGCATGAAGATTATTCAGATGTCGATTCCTGAACTGCTCACATCCTACTGTAGATCCCCGAATGTTTATTGTCAGAATCGATCAAGAGATAAGGAAAGGAAACTTATAGAAATACATAGTGCTGAGAATTCTATATTTAACTAAAAATATAAAATTGAATAAAGCTAATA